>NC_064631.1:149681609-149981847 GCF_023864275.1 Schistocerca cancellata | reverse complement strand
GTTACACTGAATGTTATATATATATATATATTGGGAGGTTACAATCTAAGGAATCATCTTAAATGGAAATAAATTGTTTCTTCTTTTAACATTTAGCACTGGACTAAGATTCAAAAATTTATTTATCTTGAAGAGGAGCGTCAGTGTCGTGCTTCTTTTAAAGGAAGCAATACATTTCTTTTCAAAGTTCTTACTGAAAGCTCAAACAAAGGCATCTAATGCCTTTGTTTTTTTTTGGGAGGGGGGGAGGATAAATAATACATCGAT
Organism: Schistocerca cancellata; assembly: GCF_023864275.1. Lineage (NCBI taxonomy): Eukaryota > Metazoa > Arthropoda > Insecta > Orthoptera > Acrididae > Schistocerca > Schistocerca cancellata. Next base: position 149,981,580 of record NC_064631.1, on the reverse strand, counting down.
TGAGTGGTGAAATGCTCTCTATTCGGCCCTAATTATATTCTGTGATAATGTGTAGCTCAGCTAATAACAGTAGCGACGCCAAACCTGCATAGCGGTACGTTCAGGTTGTAACGGACAAAGGAATTTCAAGCTGTGCCGGACAAAAACTAGCATAAAAATTCAAATGTTTACTATTTATTTTCGTTAACGTTGAACATGGAGAAGTCAGGACATAATTGGGATGAAAATTTTGTAAAGGAAGCCGAAGGGGAAGTTACACTTTTTGAAATGAGAGTCACGGAAACGAGTAGGAAATATTCAGTTTCAAGAAGTACATTTTCTAGTGCACTGACAGTGAGCCGTGGTAAAAAATTGCTATTTTGAAGAGCACGCCGCAGCGCGTTGTGTGAAGCAGTCGCCCGCCGTTTCTGGCGGTGGCGCCGCTGTGGCAATCGCAGCTTTGGTGTCTCCCTCTGGTGGGAGAGGGGAAAGGTTGCCTGTTCACGTGCATTTAAGGGGCGCTATGAGCTCGGCAGTGGCAAAGAAACGCCGGGACTGGCGTCAGACATGCACACGCCTCAATTCCACCCTCCCTGTCAACTCCTCCAAGTACTGGTCAGCCTTCCACCGCCTTACTGGTAGCCATCCCACCCCGCGTTACCGCATCCTCCATGACGATCGACCCTTTCCTGACAACCTCAGTAAGGCTAACCATTTTGCTTCCCACCTATCCGAGGTCTTCACCATTCCTGACGATCCCCATTTTGATTACTCCCTCTTCCCCACCGTCCTTGACCGCACTGACACCTCTGTCACCCCACTCGCCCCTAGCTTCCAGTACTTGGATCGGTTACCCCCCTCCGACATCAACACTCCCATCACCACACAAGGCATCACACTCGTCCTCCGCTCCAAACGCAACACCGCCCCTGGTCATGATGGCGTCACCTACCGTCACCTCAAGGAATCCGCTCCATCCTTCCTGTCTGTCCTTGCTACCCTGTACAATGTCCTCCTCTCCACTGGATTTTCCCCTGACCTGTGGAAGACTTCCCGTGTCCTGCTGTTCCCTAAGCCTAACAAACCCCCCTCTGCTACCTCTTCCTATCGTCCCATCTGCCTCACCTCCGTGTTCAGTAAGGTCTTTGAGGCCATCCTCTCTCGCCGTATCCACCGCCACCTTAACCAGCACCGCCTCCTTCCTCTTACCCAATGTGGCTTCCGGCCTTCCTTCTCTGCTGACGACCAGCTCCTTAACCTTACCCATCTTCTTTCCCTCCAACTTAACTCCCGTCGCTCTGCTATCTTTGTTTCCCTTGATCTCCAGAACGCCTATGACCGTGTCTGGCATCCTGGGCTCCTTTTCAAACTCCAGACCTATGCTCTCCCCATCAACTTCGTCCGTCTTGTTGCTTCCTTCCTCTCCCATCGTCCCTCCTATGTGACTATCCACAATTCCAACTCCCGTACTTTCTACCCCCCTGCCGGCGTGCCCCAAGGTTCTGTCCTTTCCCCTCTCCTCTATCTCCTATACACTGCTGATATACCCAAACCTCCCCCTCCTGTTCATCTTCTCCAGTTCGCTGATGACACCGCCTTCCTAGCCCTCTATCCTACCCTTCAACGGTCCCAACGTACCCTCCAAACCCACCTTGACCAATTCACCGCTTGGTGCAACCAGTGGTTCCTCCGTGTTAATCCCTCCAAAACCCAGGCGATCATCATAGGCCGCACCACCCGCTCCTTCCGTCTCCATGATTTCTACCTCACCATTTATGGCCGTCCTATCCACCTCACTCCTACCCTCAAATACCTTGGCCTCACACTCGACCGCCACCTCACCTGGACTCCCCATCTCCTTACCATCCAAAACAAAGCTCACAACCGCCTCCGCCTCCTGAAACTCCTGTCCGGCCGGACGTGGGGTCTGCATCCTTCCACCATCCTTCACACCTACAAATCCATGATCCGCCCCATCCTTTGTTATGCCAGCATCGCTTGGATTTCCGCCCCTCCCCGGTTCTATAAAGCCCTCCAAATCCTCGAACGCCAGGCACTCCACCTCACCTTCCGCTTCCGCCTTCCGTCCCCCACGCACATCCTCTATGACCTCATCCCCTTCCCCCACCTTCTCCTTTTCCTTGAACACATCCGCACACTATATATTGTCCGCCGCCTTGATCCCCCTCACCCCCTGGTGTCTCCCTTCCTCTCCACTCCCAACCAGTTGCCCCGCCTTTACCGTTGTGTCCCTCCCTCTCTCCATCTCCACACCCTCCATCTCCTTTCCCAACACGACTTCCACCGTCTACCCCTCCCGGATGATGAGCTTCGCCCTGACATCTACCCTTCCTACCAACTCTAACCCCCTCTTCCTGCCTCCTCCTCAGGGCTCCCTCTCCCCCCCTCCCTCCTTCTGAGCGGATTTCCCCTCCTACTCCCCCTCCATCTCTTGTGCCTTCTTTCAGTGTCTCTGCGCTCCCTCCTGCCCTGTCTTCCCTTTTCCTCTCCCGTCCCATGTATCTCCTGCCTCTTTGTGAACCCACGGTTGCCCCTCCTCTCTTCATCCCGCCGCTTCCCCAGCTGCCCCATGCTCTCCCCTCCTTTTCCATCCTTTCTGACCTTTCCCTCGGCAGGTCCCACCTGGTAGTTTTATTCTTCGTCGTGTGTGCTCCAAGTGGGTTTTAAGTGTGTTGTTTCGGAGTGTTTTTAATACTGTGGCCAACTTTTAACCTGTGCATGCGCATCCAGTGTCTTCTCTGTGTTTTAAGAATCGCCAACTGTGTTTTTTAACTTTCTGGTGACTTTTTTAACTGTCCCCAATGAACGTCTACGTGTCAGTGTATTTTTACCTCCATTTTCTCCCCTTACACTGTTTTATGTTCCCCTTTTTATCTCCTTATGTATGTATTATTTTATTCTTGTTTTAGCTGTCATGTCACTCGGCTGAAGAGCGGCGGATTGTGCTGCTGACAGCCCTCCCCTGCCCATATGGGGCAGGGGAATGAAATTAAAAAAAAAAAAACTCGGCAGTGGGTCAGTCGGTCTGTCGGAGTGAGGCTGGGTCAGTCTGAGTCTGTCAGTGTGGGCGAGTCTGGTCAGTTCGTCAGCCAAGTTAGTCTGGGTCTGGCTCTTGTCCGCACTGGTGAGGCGGTTAGTGTGTCGGTCGTCCGGAGTGCTAGTATGTGTTAGGCCGCCAGTCTGCTCGAGTTTGCTCAGGCAATGGGCATTGGCGGTTGGATCGATCAGTTGGTCGGTCGCGCACTGGGACACAAGATGAATTGGCCGCCTGGAGCGTCGGCGTATGTGAGGTCGCCAAGTCAGTCCAGTGGGCCGCGCCGTATAGCGAGGGGTAGTGGCATCGTGGCCGGCACGAGAGCAACAGGAGTCAACCCACGACATCGGTCTGGCCGGCGCGAGCTGCGACGCCCAAGACGGGAGATCGGCGCGCCTTCCTGCGTCCGTTGAAGCGGCTGGCAGCGGACGGTTCGGGAGAGCGTTTTGGGGGTGCTGCGCCAGGTCTTCGCCAGAAATCGCAGTTATTAGAAGTTAAGTGATTAGTGATATGTTGTTTCAGTTACTCGTTAAATTCTACTTGTCTTCTTGGTCAGTCTCTCGTCCCCAGCTTGCTCGTCTGTTTCCCGTCCGCATTTGTTAGGCAGTTAGTGTCTGTCTGTCTGCCTGCCATACGTTAATAGCTGCGTCTGTCATGTTTGTCGGATTCTGTGTTATCGAATTTATTGCATAAAGACCGAATTCTTGAAATATGTTTTTATCTTGCCTATCATCTTGCGAGGTGGTATGTGTAATGTAAAGCATGTTGTACATTTTATGTAAGTCTGCATTTATGGGTTTTATTTAAATAGTCACTTTAGGTTATAAGGTTGCCACCCTTCCACCGCAAGAGTCCTTTAAAAAAACAAATTGCACTTTCGGTGGCAAATAATTTGACTGTTGTACCATTCCCATCCCTCTTACGAGGTGCATAGTTTACGTGTTTGTGTGAGTTGTTAAAAATTTTTTGTTTAAAGTAATCTGGTGTGTTGCTGATTTGCACCAGTGTACTCTTTCAGAGGTCGTTGTGAGCGGTCATGACTACGGCCGTGTTGGAAGGGAGCAGGCAAGCTTCTCAGCCCGAAGGCTTATACTGTAATGTTGTTCTTTCCGTCTCTAAATAAAATTGTAACTTGATATTTCGAGGGTGTTTTTCTGCTTATAATTTTAAATCTGTTTTTGAAAAAGCTTTTAGTAATAAAATTCACATTTTATTAAAAAAAAATTCATTTTCCATCAGTTACTTCCTGACAACTACTTCCACGCTCACCTAGTGTGATTAAATGTGTTAATGTTCTTGATGAAGCGCTAGTAAACAAAGTAAATTTTTTAAGAAAAAAATTGAAAGTAAATTCACGGTTCAGACAGTTTCAGGGAAAAACAAATAAGTGGTCATGAAACGTGTTTTAGGAAATAATCTTTCTATGAGAACAATCAGTGACGAACAAGAAATTGTGTTGCATGATCACGTTAATATTGTAGATAGCGAGCTTACGCCTTGCCCGCCTCTGTAACTGAGTGGTCAGCGCGCCAGACTGCCATACAGAGGACCCGTGTTCGATTTCCGGTACTGCCAGAGATTTTTCCTTGGTGGGAGAACTACTGGTACGGGGTGACCTCAGCTTCGTGAGGTCAACGGAGGAGCTACGTGAGTGCGAAATGGCGGCTCGAGGCCAATAAAGATGACAACGGCTGTGAGAGCTGTGTGCTGAGGCCCACGCCCCTCCATACTAGATTCAACGATTCTGTTGGTAGAGAATGACAATCAGACAATCACTGCCGCTAGAGTGTCAAAAATAATGTCATACGATGCTAGAGCAGCTCCCATAAGCCACACATTTCTGTAGGCAATGTGAGGTGACGCTTGAGAAGGTGTAAAGAGTGACGCCATTGGACAGTGGACGACTGCAAACGAGTGATTTGGAGTGGCGAATCACGCGATACACTGTAGTAGTCCGACGGAACGATTTGGGTTTGGGGAATGTTTGGAGAACGTTACCTACCATCACGTGTTGTGCCAACGGGTAAGTGCGCAGGAAATGTAAAAGTATAGCGGTGTTTTTCGTTCAAATGGTTCAAATGGCTCTGAGCACTATGGGACTTAACATCTGAGGTCATCAGTCCCCTAGAACTGAGAACTACTTAAACCTAACTAAGGACATCACATACATCCATCCATGCCCAAGGCAGGATTCGAACCTGCGACCGTAGCAGCAGCGCGGTTTCGAACTGAAGCGCCTAGAACCGCTCGGCCACCGTAACCGGCGTGTTTTTCGTGGAGAAGGTGTGGTCACCTTAATGCGCTTAAGGAAACATTAAGCGCTTAAGAACATGAATACATTTTACAGCATTGTGTACTGATACAGTAGGGGAACCGTGGAGGCGGTAATTGTTTGTATCAGCATGACAATGCACCCTATCGTAATTCCGCATCTATGAGGAAATGGTTTGTGGACAAAAACATTCCTGAAATGCCTTGACTAGCCGAAAGCCCCAAACTGAACCGAATACAACACCTATGAGATGATTTGGAACGTCGTCTTCGCTCCAGACCTCAGCGTTCATCATCACTGCCTTCTGTCGTTTCGGCTCTTGAGGAACAACGAGCTGCCATTCCTCCACAGACATTCAGACGCTTCACCGAAAGTGTCCTCAGCAGAATTGAAACCGTCATACAGTAGAAAGGTGGGCAGACCCAATGTTATCGTTTATTGATAGCTGCCTGAATACAAGTTTCATTATTCGTTTGCAAACAACACGAAATGTGGAGCTTCGATAATGATTCAATTTTCCGTTTCACCCACGTCATTTTGTTTAGGTATATAGGATGGTCAAACGGATAGTCCTCTTTCAGTATTTACTATCCACTCACTTATTTCACTGCTTAAGAACATGTCCATACGTTTGAGCATTTAAAAAATTGCTTAAATACGCCGTATATTTGATTTACGTGTTCAAAAAAAATTACAAATAATTTATTGTTTCATTTTTAAAACACACTTAGTAACGAATACTTCTAACTATTCTATGCTCATCGATCCACTAACATATACACTACTGGCAATTTAAACTGCTGCACCAAGAATAAATGCAGATCATATGGCTCTGAGCACTATGGGACTTAATTTCTGAGGTCATCAGTCCCCTAGAACTTAGAACTACTTAAAACTAACTAACCTAAGGACATCACACACACCCATGCCCGAGGAGGCTAAAACTGCTCGGCTACCCTGGCCTGCAGATGATAAACGAGTATTCATTGGACAAATATATTATACTAGAACTCACATGTGGTTACATTTTCACGCAATTCGGGGGCATAGATCCTGAGAAATCAGTACCCAAAACAACCACCTATGGCTTCAACATGATACCACAGTTCATCAAGAGTAGTGACTGGCGTATTGTGACGAGCCAGTTGCTCGGCCACCATTGACCAGACGTTTTCAATTGGTGAGATATCTGGAGAATGTGCTGGCCAGGGCAGCAGTAGAACATTTTCTGTATCCAGAAAGGCCCGTACAGGACATGCAACATGCGGTCGTACATTATCCTGCTGAAATGTAGGGTTTCGCAGGGATCGAATGAAGGGTACAGCCACGGGTCGTAACACATCTGAAATGTAACGTCCACTTGTAAGAGGTCCATGACTAATGAATTTATTGCTAGCGCACTCGAGCAGATGTAATTTCGATGGATTGCTCACGCGCTGCCTGCGATATGTAAGCTATAAGAGAATCTCAGACCAGAGAGCAGTGTTGACTGCAGTAGGAACTGTGTAGCAGTAGTAGTAAGTAGTTGCTAGCAGTCGTGTGTATCGAGTTGGCTGGGCCAGTCGTGGGGAGCGATGACGGTGCCTGAGCGTTATAGTATAAGGTAAAAGCAGCCTCGAGCATATGTAGTATTGTTATATCAAGTCCCATGTAAATATTTTTAAAAAATCTCTTAATAATAGTCTTTCTCATAAAAAGTAACTCTTCACGATTCATCTCAATTTAAAGAATTTACGAATTTCTCCAATCCATGGTCATCCAGATTATTGTAAAGAAAAATCAGTTGTTCTTTTTATACATGACAAATCTATCGGCCAGCATTGCACTGGGCTGTGCCAGAAAATTTTTTTATAGGAGCAATATATACGCGTTATCCGGCGACTTCATTGAGGGAAGAATTTTCAATTTATTCAGTATGATCGTTCAGGGCCATGACGCAGCACTGCTGACGTCCAAAATTTGCCAGTTTAAATTCACAGTCATTTATTGAAAGGTTATAAGTGAGTCACACTTTTAGTTATTGGGAGTTTATTCACGTTATTATTGGTAGGTTACGAAATTTATCTGTTGGTAGGTTAGGCTAAAATGTGTATATATATATATATATATATATATATATATATATATATATATATATATATATATATATATATATATATATATATATATTACTTAGATTCCGAACAGTCACAGACAAACAGATTATCATACAATCCTGAACCTGTACAGACATACAGAGACTATAATTTTGATTATAAGAACTTTCTATCCGTGAGAAAATTTAAGGTATTTAAGAATGACAGAACACAGATTCACCCCTTGGATTGGATACAACAATTTAGCTTTGGTTTTCCACCAACTTGGCCCATAACACACAAACTTGAATTTATTTGCAGTTTTTTGGAAGGCGAACCGGCAACTCGTATGAGACCGATCGCGAGACAATGCTACTCAGTAGAAGAATTTCAGAATGTTTTTCTGTCAGCGTATTGGTCGAAGACGACACAGCGCGGAATCAAGGATCAATTCATTAGCCTACCGAATTATGAGGACTCACATTTTCCCACTGTCACGCAATTTTTTGAACACATCGTACAACAAAACTAATACTTATGTGAGCCATACAGTGAATCAGCACTTATCCAATTATGTATTTCTAAATTACCGCGATCGCTAAGAGTATCACTTTTAACAGGACAGCAGAAAGAAAATATTTCGGCATTTAGGGATCTGCTACAGCTTTTGGAAGTTCAGCAATCAGACTATTCCTTCATAAACAAAAATTTTTCACATCATAACCAAGGCCAACAAGCATACAGTAATTACGATCAGCCACTCTATTTTAATAACAAAGGTGTTAGACGCTCCAGGTATGACAACCACTAGAATTTTAATAATAGACAAAATTTTAATCATCAGTATCCCTAAAATTATCAGCAACAGCAAACACATTTTGGTAACAATAGAGGCTTTTCCCCACAACAGCAACAAAACCAATCGGTTAGCATACCTAACCAACAATGTAATGTGCAAGGTCAACCAAGCTTTAATGTTTCGCCGCCTACACGTATAGCGTCGGCTCCACCAAATAGTAACGCACAGCAACAAGGAAATAACTACGTACCGAAAACACACCGCTTCAACTCATATCGCAATGCACCGTATAGAAATGACTATCATGACAGTCGTAAAAGTAATGAGCACAATTTTCAGCGTACGTTTAATAACAGTCGGTCTTACCAGCAGCAAAATCATCCGCAACAACAGATTATCATGAATGAACGAGACAGTCGGTATCATCCCGAACCTAATGCGTCAGGACGAAATAACAGAACAGTACAAATAGTCGAAATGCCACAGCATCCTCCCGCAAATAATAGCACGTCAGGTAGAATTTGATTAGATACAGTACAGGTTGAGTCTTCCAGCAACGTAAGCAATACTTTTGACACACAGAATCTTGTTCACGAAAATGTTATTACTTTTCACGACATCCGAGACACACTTTTGCATGAAAAACCATTTATACAAAAAACCATTTCCCAACCTGTTATTGAAGTAAAGATTAGATCATACACATTTTCAGCAGTAATCGATTCTAGGTCACCTATGTCAGTTATAAATGAAGAAACCTTCAACGAATGTAACAAAGAGAAAACTTATCCTACGTTACCATTAGGCAAAACTAAAGTAAAAGGAACAGTATCCGGTAAAGCAGTAGATGTAAAATTACAGACACACTTATCATTTTGTATTGCAGGCCATACGTTCCACTCAAATTTTTGGATTGTTCCCTCATTGACAACAGTCATTTTAGGTACGAATTTTTTAGTACAACATGACGCAAATTTTGACTTTCAAAATTCCTATTTAATGTTTAAGGATGAAAAGGTACAACTGACGTTAGAATTTCAGCACGCTTTATCGCCAGAAGAACAGGCAATTAATCGGACAGAGGTCATTTCTACATCCCGTAACGTAGACTGTTATTCCACATTGTTCACAGAAACGTATGTACACAACTACAATACACCAGATGAAGCCGACTATGACGTTATGCAAATGATTTCAGATAAAGTAAAACAGTTCAACGCAAATACAGATGAACGTAATCGACTATGCGATATTCTTTTACAGCAAGCTCCAGTTTTTGACAACATCCCTGGTACTATGTCCGGTTTTATGTATGAATTTCAAATTAAACAGCACGACACATTTAAAGCCAAACATTATCCCATTCCATATATTCATAGAGAAGAAGTTAAGAAAGAATTGCAAGCTATGCTTGACCAAGGAATTATTGAACCGGCAGTTAGTCCGTACATAAACCCGCTCCATATTGTTAAGAAAAAGGATGGCTCACTTCGCCTCGTACTTGATTTGCGTCATGTCAACCACATTATTATTAATGAAACAGATCGCCCACAGACACTAGAAGAAGTACAGAAATTTCATGGTACTGCTGTTTATTCCACATTAGATTTGAAATCGGGATTTTGGCAAATTCAGCTCCATACGAACTGCAGAAATTACACAGCTTTTCTCTGTTTTGGTGATTGTTATCAATTTTGCAAACTAACGTTCGGTTTAACAATTTTTTCAGCAGCGTTTATTCGCGGTTTGAATTCTGGCAGAATCACAACGTACGTAGACGACATCCTTATTGCAGAGGCTAACTGGTCTGAACACAATTTGATTCTTGAACAACTGTTTCAAACTTTTCGTGCACATGGACTCACAGTTAATGTTAGCAAATCACACTTCGGCAAAACTTCTATAAAATTTCTTGGACATGTAATTTCAGCAGAAGGCATTGCGCCTGACCCGGAAAAACTTCAAGTTTTACGTGACACTGTTCCAACGAGGAAGAAACAACTACCCAGCTTTTTGGGTTTAATTAACTTTTTCCGTACATTTTTTCATTATTGTGCTTTAGACACCCCTGGATTATGCCAGTTGACGGGTAAAAACGCTATATGGTCCTGGGATAGCCAAGCACAGTCTGAATTATTAATCTGAAACAAGCCTTGTTGAATGCACCACTTTTATCACACCCATATCCTACTAGAAATTTTTCGATTGCCACCGACAGTTCTAACACCGCTTTAGGCGTACATATTTTTCAGGAAATTGAAGACGGTACTACAGTAATTAAAAATATGGCCTTTGCAAGTCGCATTCTGTCACTTGCTGAACGCAATTATTCTGTTACAGAACTTTAAACATTATGTGTTGCATGGGCATTGACCAGATTTAGGCATTTTCTTTATGGAAGACATATTACCGTTTACACAGATCATAGAGCTATTCAGTTTTTACTTTCCGCTAAATTTACACATGACAGGTTAAGCAGATGGAAACTTTACTTACAGGAATTTAATTTTACAATTCTTCACATTCCCGGTACACAAAATATTGTAGCAGACGCACTATCTCGTCCTCTCAACAACAATCAGCAATAATGAAGTTTTTCTATCCAGATGATGATAATGATGAAGTTTATATATTTTCTATTAGTTAAGTACTTGTTGCAGTTCCTTTTGACACTATGTTATGTCGCATGGTATAATGACTGAATGTTTTGGGTAAGACAACTAGTTTACATACATATTAAGTACATGTTTCATTACCAGTTAATTAGAAGTTTACTACTTTTCAGCATAATATGAATACATTTCTTCTTTCAGCTCAATAATCCATTTTGTATTTTTTCCAGGAGAAGCTTTTCATGATATTAATATGCTATAAGCAGTTAGTTATTAAACCTGTTCTATTACTTACATTTTTTACCCAGTTGTGTATCATTTATCAATGTGATCACATATACTGTACTTGTTTCATAATCTTGCCACAGCTGACTCATGACAAATGATGCTATTAATCCTTATTTCCAGCAATAAGTCAAAAGCAAATATTTTCATGCCTCTGCAATAAATTATCGATCCCAACGCAATTCATTGCTAGCACAAAAAAAAAGTTATTACCAGTCCCAACTATTACCAGTATACAACTAAATAATGTTACCAGTTTACGATATATTTCTAGTCCTAAATATAATGCAAATTTTTCTGATGTATTGATTCCATTATGCATATGTATTATTGGACTAAACACCTTGAATATTAATTCCAGTGTCTTACATTTTAAATATGTCTTATGTCACTTGCATGATATAAACACTAGCAGCTTGATGCTACACCCAATAACTCCTGTTTTGAATGATGACTTCTGAATAATGCCTTATGTTTAGTAACTGGCCAATGAATGACAATGATTACTGTAATGAGATGACTTATGCATAAATGCTATGCCAATAATTACTGTAATGAGATGACTTATGCATAAATGCTATGCCAATAATTACTGCAATGAGATGACTTATTAATAATGTTCTGTTACATTCCATAAATGCTCTGCCAATAATTACTGTAATGACATGACTTATGCATGAATGCTGTGCCAATAATTACTGTAATAAGATGACTTATGAATGATATGTAATATTCCATACATCCTACATAAATGTTTAGTAACTAGCCAATAAGTGCTAATAATTAATCAGATCGGTTGATATACTAATGTAATTCCGAATGATGACTAGCATAAGACTTAATGTATCCTTCACTTTCTGACCTAATCACCACCAATTACTGCAATATCCATATGTCCTGTTCATCCTCATGATCATGGAGCACTATATTCGGCTTTCGCACTAATTCTACGTTGATGTAAGAGTATGGATTATACAAGAATGTGCTGTTGACATATCAAGCTGTCCACCACCTTGAACAATGTAGATGTTGTTATGGTCCTACTGTTTGGTGTACCTAATGTACTACCAACATGATAACATACAATACTAATACAACATTCCAGTGTCCTGGCTACACTGATAAACACTTCAGGGAAGAGAACTTCAGATTGCCTCACTTGGTGTTGTGCTTCTGTAGAAAGATATGGACTTTTAGTGCAGCTACATGCAACCCACAGTGCTACAACCATGAAGCTATCCTTCCCATCCCTTTCCTAGTTCTTGTAAAATGTTAAAGACTTTTACAGTGCGTGTGCACTTTATGTCATTTGTTTATATATTCTGTACTCGGTGCGTGTGCACCCTATTTCATTTCTTAGTGTTCTGTAAATTTAAAGAATTTACTGATTTCTCCAATCCATGGTCATCCAGACTACTGTAAAGAAAAATCAGTTGTTCTTTTTGTATATGACAAATGTATCGGCCAGAATTGCACTGGGCTGTACCAGAAAATTTTTTTACAGGAGCAGATATATACGCGCTATCCAGCGACTTCATTGAGGTAAGAATTTTCAATTTATTAAGTATGATCGTTCAGGGCCATGATGCAGCACTGCTGATGTTCAAAATTTACCAGTTTAAATTCAGTCAATTATTGAAAGGTTATAAGTGAGTCACATTTTTGATTATTGGGAGGTTATTCACGTTATTATCGGTAGGTTACGAAATTTATCTATTGGTAGGTTACGCTAAAATGTGAATTGTATAATTATATTTTATCTGTTGGGAGGTTACACAAAATCTGAATGTTATATATATTTGTGGGGAGGTTACACACTGTTCCAAGTGCCGTCAATGCGAACAAGATGTGGCCGAGATGTGTTACCAATGGCACCCCATACCATCACGCCGAGTGATACACCAGTATGGCGATGACGAATACACACTTCCAGTGTGCGTTCACCGCGATGTCGCCAAACACGGATGCGACCATCATGATACTGTAAACAGAACCTGGATTCATCCGAAAAAAAAATGACGTTTTGCCATTCGTGCACCCAGGTTCATCGTTGAGTACACCATCGCGGGCGCTCCTGTCTGTGATGCAGCATCAAGGCTAACCGCAGCCATGGTCTCTGAGCTGATAGTCCATGTTGCTGCAAATGTCATCGAATTGTTGGTGCAGATGGTTGTTGTCTTGCAAACGTCCCCATCCGTTGACTCAGGGATCGAGACGTGGCTGCACGATCCGTTACAGCCATGCGGATAAAATGCCTGTCATCTCGAGTGCTAGTGATACGAGGCCGTTGGGATCCAGCACGGCGTCCCGTATTACTCTCCTGAACCCACCGATTCCATATTTTGCTAACAGTCATTGGATCTCGACCAACGCGAGCAGTAATGTCGCAATACGATAAACCGCAATCGGGATAGGCTACAATCCGACCTTTATCAAAGTCGGAAACTTGATGGTACGCATTTCTCCTCCTAACACGAGGCATCACAACAACGTTTCACCAGGCAACGCCGGTCAAGCGCTGTTTGTGTATGAAAAATCGTTTGGAAACTTTCCTCATGTCAGCACGTTGTAGGTGTCGCCACCGGCGGCAGCCTTGTGTGAATGCTCTGAAAAGCTAATCATTTTCGTATCACAGCAGAACAGAGTTGCAGGGTACGAAGAAACACCAGAGGAAAGGCAATACTGTACAAACCTGACTACAGCAGTGTTGAAAGTGACCACCATTCATCTCTTGGTACTCTTGGGCCTGGCTAGCAAGTTGCTGAAGGCGCCTCGAAAATGGACTGTTGGAATTGCTGCAATCTCATCCGAAATGTTCCGCTGCAGTCCTTGATGACTATAAGGTTTGTTGCGGTACACTGTAGACTTGAGGGCACACTGACAGATCAAATGACCTAGGTCACGACCAAACTGACTTCTGCTAACAACTCTGTCAGGCGTGGAGATTGTGTAAATGTGCTCCAAGGTTCGGCCGGCTGTGTGGGCAATTGCTCCATCCTGTCGAAAGTAACTGTAAGCCTCTTCCTCCTCCGAATGCTGTCACAAATGGTTCCAACATGTTGGCTGTGTAACGCGGCGAAGTCAGCATCTGATGAAAGGAGATGGGACCAATAATGCAGCGTGCAGACACTGTACACCAAACCTCAACCTTCTGAATGTGCACTGGCGTTTCACGGAAGTTATGCGGATTCTCCACTGCCCAGAACCAGTGATTCTGTAAGTTGACACAACCACTCAGGTGAAACCAGGCTTCATCACACAAAGAATAGATCCAATCATTGTTAATGAACAGCTATTCACAAAACTGGAGGCGCTGAGGAGCTTCTGCTGGTTTTCATGTATCAACAACACATATTTGGTAGGGATGCTGTAACCTCCCCACAAAATAAAAATAAATAATAATATGAGTATGATTCTAATTTAGTGTAACCTCCCCACAAAATTCTTTCTCATTTGACCTCCCACACAAAATTCTTTATGATTTAATCTAAGCTCAAAATTCATTCACACTTAGCGTAATCTCACAACAGAAAAATTCCTAAACCTCTCAACAGTAAAAATTATAATTATGTCGTTCTCATTCAGTGTAACGTCCCAATAAAAAAAATAAATTCAGTAACCTAGTAATAAAACAATGTAACTAATATCTGAATTAAATTGTCGCTCACTTATGAGTTTTCAATAATTCACTGTGAATTTAACCTGGTAAATTTTGGACGACAGCAGTGCTGCGTCATGGCCCTGAACGATCATACTGAATAAATTGAAAATTCTTACCTCAATGAAGTCGCCGGATAACGCGTATATATTGCTCCTATAAAAAAAATTTTCTGGCACAGCCCAGTGCAATGGTGACCGATAGATTTGTCATGTATAAAAAGGAAAAAAGGAAAAATTCTTACCTCAATAAAGTCACCGTATATATCTGCTCTTACAATAAATTTTTCCGGCACAGCTCTGTGCAATGCTGGCCGATATGTCTCTCATTTATGAAAGGAAGCAACTGATTTTTCTATTGCAATAATCGGGATGATCATGGATGGGAGAAATTAGTAAATCCTTTAAACTGAAATGAATGGTTGTTAAAAGTTACTTTTTATGAGGAAGATTATTATTACGAGAGTTTTAAAACATTTACATGCGACTTGAGATAACATTACTACATATGCGC
This sequence comes from Schistocerca cancellata, assembly GCF_023864275.1. Taxonomy (NCBI): domain Eukaryota; kingdom Metazoa; phylum Arthropoda; class Insecta; order Orthoptera; family Acrididae; genus Schistocerca; species Schistocerca cancellata. Next base: position 149,966,332 of record NC_064631.1, on the reverse strand, counting down.
GAGGCTGCTTTTTTACCTTATACAATAATACTCAGGCTCCGACATCGCTGCACCGCGACCGGGCCAGCCAACACGATACACCATACCAGACCAGAGCAGACTCCAGACTAGCAACAACTTACCGCTACAGCTACACAGTTCCTACTGTAGTCAACACTGCTCTCTGGTCAGAGACCTTGCATATCGCAGGCAGCGCATGAGCAATACATCGAAATTGCATCTGCTCGGACCTCTTACAATGCATGTGCAGGTGCAGGCGGAGTATTCGTCTGCGTTATTGACGTGATATGGCGATTTCGAAATGTTTTTTGACTTGTTTGGTTGGGCTGTTTGGAGGAAGAGACCAAACTGCGAGGTCATCGGTCTCATTGGGTTAGGGAAGGACGGGGAAGGAAGTCGGCCGTGCCCTTTCAAAGGAACCATCCCGGCATTTGCCTGGAGCGATTTAGGGAAATCACGGAAAACCTAAATCAGGATGGCCGGACGTGGGATTGAACCGTCGTCCTCCCGAATGCGAGTCCAGTGTGCTAACCACTGCGCCACCTCGCTCGGTTTTGACTTGTTTAAAACAGACTCTGTCTAATGTCATTTTCGGACTAAGCGTTGCATGGCATTCTTTACTGGCACTCTGCACAATTAAACTTGTCAGCAAACAACTGACCACGCCGTATCACGACTTTTTTGCGATGTTACCTTCCACAATGATCACCTGCCGCTCCACTGTGAGTACCATCGTCTCCTTTGTGCTGCCCACTCACACTAACATCCCGCAGTATGTTCTGAACTGTAGTGGAGCACGTGGCGGGCGTAAACGTAGTGTGCGCGTCACGGGGTGTGGTTACACGCATACATTCACGTCCAATCATACACTACTGGCCATTAAAATTGCTACACCACGAAGATGACGTGCTACAGACGCGAAATTTAACCGACAGGAAGAAGATTCTGTGATATGCAAATGATTAGCTTTTCAGATCATTCAAGGGTAACTGCAGCCATGGTCTCCGAGCTGATAGTCCATGCTGCTGCAAATGTCGTCGAACTGTTCGTGCAGATGGATGTTGTCTTGCAAACGTCCCCATCTGTTGACTCAGGGATCGAGACGTGGCTGCCGGTGGCGACACCTACAACGTGCTGGCATGAGGAAAGTATCTAACCGATTTCACATACACAAACAGCAGTTGACCGGCGTTGCCTGGCGAAACGTTGTTGTCATGCCACGTGTAACGGGGAGAAATGCGTACCATCACGTTTCCGACTTCGATAAAGATCGAATTGTAGCCTATCGCGATTGCGGTTTATCGTATCGCGACATTGCTGCTCGCGTTGGTCGAGATCCAATGACTGTTAGCAAAATATGGAGTCGGTGGGTTCAGGAGGGATACGGAACGCCGTGCTGGATCCCAACGGCCTCGTATCACTAGCAGTCGAGATGACAGGCATCTTATCGTACAGCCACATCTCGATCCCTGAGTCAACAGATGGGGACGTTTGCAAGATAAAAACCATCTGCACCAACATTTCGACGACGTTTGCAGCAGCATGGACTATCAGCTCGGAGACCGTGGCTGCGGTTATCCTTGGCGCTGCATCACAGACAGGAGCGCCTGCGATGGTGTACTCAACGACGAACCTGGGTGCACGAATGGCAAAACGTCATTTTTTCGGATGAATCCAGGTTCTGTTTACAGCATCATGATAGTTGCATCCGTGTTTGGCGACATCGTGGTGAACGCACATTGGAAGCGTGTATTCGTCATCGTCATACTGGCGTATCACCCGGCGTGATGGTATGGGGTGCCATTGGTTACACGTCTCCGTCACCTCTTATTCGCATTGACGACACTTTGAACAGTGGACGTTACATTTCAGATGTGTTACGACCCGTGGTTCTACCCTTCATTCGATCCCTCCGAAACCCTATATTTCAGCAGGATAATGCACGACCGCATGTTGCAGGTCCTGTACGGGCCTTTCTGGATACAGAAAATGTTCGACTGCTGTCCTGGCCAGCATATTCTTCAGATCTCTCACCAACTGAAATCGTCTGGTCAATGGTGGCCGAAGAACTGGCTCGTCACAATACGCCTGTCACTACTCTTGATGAACTGTGGTATCGTGTTGAAGCTGCATGGGCAGCTGTACCTGTACACTCCATCCAAGCTCTGTTTGACTCAATGCCCAGGCGTATCAAGGCCGTTATTACGGCCAGAGGTGGTTGTTCTGGGTACTCATTTCTCAGGATCTATGCACCCAAATTACGTGAAAATGTAATCACATGTCAGTTCTAGTATAATGCATTTGTCCAATGAATACTCATTTATCATCTGCATTTCTTCTTGGTGTAGCAATTTTAATGGCCAGTAATGTACTTCTTCTTTGTTATTTACTATCTGTTATAAAATAACGGTGAAACGAATATCGCGCCAAACTAATCTGGCGAATGAGTATGTAAAATTCCGATTTAAGGGGGGACATTAAAATAAAAAAAATAAAAGATAATAATAAAAATAAAAATTGTGCTGAATGGAGAAACAGTAAAACAGGTGCAAAATTTTAATTATCTTGGAAGCAGGATAGACACCGACTGGAAGTGCTCCACAGAAATTAAAAAAAGGATAGCAATGGCAAAAGAGGCGTTTTATAAGAAAAGGAGAATCTTCTGCAGCGGTCTGGACAGAGAACTCAGAAAGAGACTCATAAAATGTCTTGTATGGAGTGTTGTTCTATATGGAGCTGAAACATGGACTATGAGGAAAAAAGACAGAGAAAGGCTGGAGGCTTTTGAGATCTCGACATGGCGGAAGATGGAAAGAATAAGTTGGATGGACAGAGTAAAAAATGGAGAGGTACTGAGAAGAGTGGGAGAGAAAAGACAGTTACTAGATGTAATAAAGAGAAGAAAAAAAATTGGATTGGGCATATATTAAGAAAGAATGACGGACTGATAAAAACAGTTTTAATAGGTTATGTAGAAGGGAAAAGGAAGCGAGGAAGGAAGAGATTCCAGATATTGGATGACATGATGGACGGTACAACATACAGCAGCCTTAAGAAGGAAGCAATGGATCGCAGAAAATGGAGAGGCAAAGGACCTGCTAATATAGCAGATAACTGATGATGATGTTGATGAAATGGACAAAAAATGTCAATTTTCGATTTATTTTTTATTTTTTAGTACAACTCATGGACAATAATTTCCCGAAGTTTCAATATTGAAATCGCATCCGAAGTGACTGAAAATTAAATGTGTGACGCTGCCTCGACCCAAGACCATGTTTTGAAGCAGCACTTCAAAACCAGCTCAGTGATAAACGGTTCTGTGTATTACTTTCAACCAAACGTGTGCGGGATACATCTAGAAGGCCGTGATACATACTTTTAGGTTTTATAGATAATCTTTGGCCGATCCTGCACTTCTCAGAAAGTGTGTTCATGGCAAAAACCAAAATCCAAATGAGTTTCTAAATTCACTCATATGGAAACGATGCCCTAAGAACACATTTGCATCTGCTACAATTGTCAGAATTGCAACTTATGATACAGTTACTGTATTTAATGATGGGAACGTCGGGGGGATGAAGGTATTAAAAAGAATGGGCTTCAAGATAGGAAATTTTACTCAAGACGTCCTGAGAAAAATAGATTTACAGCGCGTCTCTGCAGCTGAAAAGTCAGTTGAAGACCTGGTGAAGGAAAAAAGACAAAAAACAAGAAACTAGAAGAGAAACCTTGAAGGGAAAGGCGACCCAGAGTACAAATGTGGTGCCTTCTGAAAAAGTGACATGAGGAAAAAAGTTAGGTTGAACTTTAAATTGCGTTTCCTGAAAAGTTTGTTTTTAAAGTTTATGTACCTTTTCCTCAGATTCTATGAATGCTATAATTATGAAATTTTGTACACATATTTCTATAAACCTAATAAAGGTTGTCTCAAGAGCAAATTTTGAAATTCTGATTGCAAGCTGAGACATGGGGCAAAGTGCTTGGAATTTTACATGAATTTGAAATGGTACTTGTGGAATTATAATTCAAAAATTATGAAAATTCTCCTAGTTGACCTATTCCAAAAACCTCATGAGCGAAGCTTACAACATATAAGAGATGAAACAGAAATTTTTGTAGATATCTCTTGAATACATTCTGAGAAAAAGGAACATAGATTATTTTTTAAAAATAAAACTTCAAATTTCATTAAAAAAAGTTGAATATATATAATCAAAGGATTTTATATGTAAATGTGTTACTTTCATGTAAAGCGTGGTATCAAATTTCATTGCCACATCTCCAAAACTGTGGATTTGGTGCAGTTTTGAAATAGTGTGTGTTTTTCATCAACGTTCCCCCTTAAAAGCCAATTTGTTTAATACTAGAAACAGACCGATGCATCCCGTCGACGCTGGGCATCGTGCAGGATTTGTTTGGGCTGACACCAGTTACACGCTGCATAAACGAAATTGCATATGTCTGCCGAAACACCACAGAAAATGCGCATGGCGACTCTTAGGAGAAACACCCTGTATACTATTGAATGCACCCACAAAATTATATCATTGTACAACACACAGTTCAGAAGATATGACGTCATAAACATGGTAAAGCACGAAAAACTTTTTTCTTAGAATGGAGGACAAATTACCCAGACTATATTCATCCAGTCTTTCTTATCGAGAGCGTTTAACGGCTTCTGACAAACTTTAAGCATAATTCTAACCCTCTCCTAAACTTTTAGTCACTTACATGCTTTTAAAGTCAAATATGTCATACATTATCTCATGTGTACAGAAATGAGATTCTTGAAACTGTTTTGGACATGGGAGTTCGATTCTTTAAAGCATCGGGGATTTACTCCAATCCGTTCATCGTAAGAATAAACCTGATATAAACAAACACAAACGCAATGATTGGTCAGAAGTCGTAGCACAAGTACATTGGCGTTTTTTCGCTCTTTGAAGTAGGTCCTAGTTATGTATTAGATTTCTTATTACTAAGTTACGTTAAATGAAACTTTAAGATATTCAAATGTATTAACAGCCGACAGCGTTTTTCTTAATCATGCTTTAACGACGGTGTTTTTATTTCAAAAATCGTGTACAGTCAGAGCCTCTGTAGCGTTGTGCTCTGATTGTTGCGCTGTAAATGCGCAGCATGAAAATGGCTGAAGCTGCTTTCTGTTCTGTAGTGAAACACGCGCGTCGAACGCGGTTAAAAAGTGCCGGGAAGTACGCTGTTCTTAATGCTATTCCCTAAATTTATGGAGATAATCGGCTCTGAAGTTTTTCCAGTGTTGTAATAATGCAGTTGACACACAACCCACATCGAACGTGTAGCGTAAACGAATTTAAACCAGCTGTTGTAATTAGTGCGTTCGTTCAATTCTCAACAATCTTTTTTTCTTTGTTCAATTTCGAATACCTGCATCTCGTAATATAAAACTCACCCTCATTTTTTATGAACAATGCTCGTCTTCTTGTTTCTAATTACATATTGGGACGCGAAATTCCTGTTTCCATTTCAAATATAAATTCTTAATTACCGATGTTTTATGAAAGGCTGTTTATAAAAGTTGTTTAAATTAAGAAAACATAATTTAATTTTTAAGGCAAAAATGAAACCCAAATCCTCTTAATTTGGGCTATGTCCATCGTTTTATACCACATAGGTAGACAAGTATCGTAGAAACATGAAAAACAATCATTTTTACAGCATCGATCACATCATATAAATGCTGCATTTTTACATTTGCTACTGTACCATTCCGACTTTAATTGATGAAAGGAGAAAATACAAAAATTCAGTAAATGAAGCAGGGAAAAAGGAATACAAACGTCTCAAAAATGAGATCGACAGCAAGTGCAAAATGGCTATGCAGGGATGGCTAGAGGACAAATGGGAGGATGTAGAGTCTTATCTCACGAGGGGTAAGATATATACTGCCTACAGAAAAATTAAAGAAACCTTTGGAGAAAAGAGAACCACTTGCATGAATATCAAGAGCTCAGATGGAAACCCAGTTCTAAGCAAAGAAGGGAAAGCAGAAAGGTGGAAGGAGTATATAGAGGGTTTATACAAGGGCGATGTACTTGAGGACAATATTATGGAAATGGAAGAGGATGTAGATGAAGATGAAATGGGAGATACGATACTGCGTGAAGAGCTCGACAGAGCACTCAAAGACCTAAGTCGGAACAAGGCCCTGGGAGTAAACAACATTCCATTAGAACTACTGATAGCCTTGGGAGAGCTAGTCCTGACAAAACTCTACCATCTGGTGAGCAAGATGTATGAGACAGGCGAAATACCCTCAGACTTCAAGAAGAATATAATAATTCCAATCCCAAAGAAAGCAGGTGTTGACAGATGTGAAAATCACCGAACTATCAGTTTAATAAGTCACAGCTGCAAAATACTAACATGAATTCTTTACAGACGAATGGGAAAACTGGTAGAAGCCGACCTTGGGGAAGATCAGTTTGGATTCCGTAGAAGTGTTGGAACACGTGAGGCAATACTGACCCTACGACTTATTTTAGAAGAAAGATTAAGGAAAGGCAAACCTACATTTCTAGCATTTGTAGACTTAGGGAAAGCTTTTGACAATGTTGACTGGAATACTCTCTTTCAAATTCTAAAGGTGGCAGGGGTAAAATACAGGGAGCGAAAGGCTATTTACAATTTGTACAGGAAGCAGATGGCAGTTATAAGAATCGAGGGACATCAAAGGGAAGCAGTGGTTGGGAAGGGAGTGAGACAGGGTTGTAGCCTCTCCCTGATGTTATACAATCTGTATATTGAGCAAGCAGTGAAGGAAACAAAAAAAAATTCGGAGTAGGTATTAAAATCCATGGAGAAGAAATAAAAACTTGAAGGTTCGCCGATGACATTGTAATTCTGTCAGACAGCAAAGGACTTGGAAGATCAGTTAAACGGAATGGACAGTGTCTTGAAAGGAGGGTATAAGATGAACATCAACAAAAGCAAAACGAGGATAATGGAATGTAGTCAAATTAAGTCGGGTGACGCTGAAGGAATTAGACTAGGAAATGAGACACTTAAAGTAGTAAAGGAGTTTTGCTATTTGGGGAGCAAAATAACTGATGGTCGAAGTAGAGAGGATATAAAATGTAGACTGGCAATGGCAAGGAAAGCGTTGCTGAAGAAGAGAAATTTGTTAACATCGAGTATTGATTTAAGTGTTAGGAAGTCGTTCGTGAAAGTATTTGTATGGAGTGTAGCCATGTATGGAAGTGAAACATGGACGATAAAGAGTTTGGGCAAAAAGGGAATAGAAGCTTTCGAAATGTGGTGCTACAGAAGAATGCTGAAGATTAGATGGGTAGATCACATAACTAATGAGGAGGTACTGAATAGAACTGGGGAGAAGAGGAGTTTGTGGCACAACTTGACTGGAAGAAGGAATTGGTTGGTAGGACATATTCTGAGGCATCAAGGGATCACCAATTTAGTACTGGAGGGCAGGGTGGAGGGTAAAAATCGTAGAGGGAGACCAAGAGATGAATACACTAAGCAGATTCAGAAGGATGTAGGCTGCAGTAGGTATTGGGAGATGAAGAAGCTTGCACGGGATGGAGTAGCGTGGAGAGCTGCATCAAACCAGTCTCAGGACTGAAGACCACAACAACAACAACAACAACAACAACAACAACTGTACCATTACAGTATGAACCAAACAGAACTGATATGGAGCCAAGCTGCGGGATTTGGCCCTAGAAGTAAGAAGACTTAAGTTGCAACTAACGCATGCAGCTTTCCCACATGTCACAGCCGAACGTTGGCGGGATATAGAACGGCAAGTCGTAAAAGAGGAGAAAATGCGGCGCTCGGTTGGCTTCGTGGATTCTGTTGTTGATAGGCTCGTTAACAACGTAGCAGGTGACACTTTCAGAACTGAAACGTATTTCTCGGTTTCGGTTAAGGAAGGTGCTAAGAGATTACCAGACGACTGACTGTAAGTAATACCTTCAGTGGCTTCAATATTTAACTATACGGTGATATCCTTCAATACTCTCTTACGTTACACACAGCTTATGCAGAAAAATTACCGTGTGGTTAAGTCAGGAATTTTCATCATTCTTGTTTTTAATTACGATAGTACGTAAGCTAAAAACGATAACGTGTTGCGATTCTCGTCTAGTCGTCTAAGGAGCGTATTGTGGGAGATTTGCAGTGTATTATTTCATTCTGCTTAAAAATTTAATAATGTTCGAAGCTGTATTGTTCCTGTGCTCGTCTCTTTTTTACGTGTGAACTGCAGCTGGCCACGTTACTGCAGGCTAGCTGTACCAGCTGACCGGCCAGTGCTGTCCAAGTTAAATGCGCCGGTAAAGTTGTTGTCCCGTATTATCGCTAAGTCGATGTGCGCTTAAAGCAAAGCACAAAACATACCCTTATTATCGCACTTGACAGTACTCGAGACAGCATGGGAAATCCAATGAGATTCTAGCAAACGCGGAAGAACACATAGTGCAATGTATACATCAGGTTTATTCTTACGATGAACGGATTATAGTAACAATTATTTGGTCTGACGTGTAAAGTAAACACAGAGCTTTCATTTAAATGCTTCATTTTTCGTATGGCGGCACTGCCACGAGTGTGTTCAATGCCTTTGTTAATGAAAAATTCTGCTTTGCTCGTATATCTGTCATTTTTGGCTCCGAGCACTATGGGACTTAACTTCTGAGGTCATCAGTCCCCTAGAAATTAGAACTACTTAAACCTATCTAACCTAAGGACATCACACACATCCATGCCCGAGGCAGGATTAGAACCTGCGACCGTACCGGTCTCGCGGTTCCAGACTAACGCCTAGAAGCGCTCGGCCACTGTCATTTTTGCCTGACAGCTACTTTGTTTGTTTTTTCGTGCACTAGGCAGATCGATTACAGTTGTTGCTATTGTTTCTTCGCGCAGCTGCGTAGTGCAGAAATGTTCACAGAGTAAATTGAAAGTTCTGATTTCCATCTGAATCGTTTCCCAAAGGTATTTAAAGCTGTCACATTTTTCCCAGTGGTGAAAACATTCGACCATTTAACATTATTACAGACAACACATTCTTTCCTCAAATTTTAAGAACCCATTAGTTGAATCTACAAATACCTTTCGCAGCTTAGCAGCATGCTTGTTTCGGAATATCTTCTCTTTCATAGGGTCTAAGCCGAATGAAGGAACCAGTTAACATAAGAAGTATGTTTCTGTAGACATTATCCGCGGCAAGTATGTAAATATGCTTTTCATCACTTCTAAACGCCTTCTTGCAGTAATAAAATATTTATCTACGTTCCAGACGTGTTTCGCCTTTTATTTTAAAGGTGAGAGGAAACGCAGACAGATGAGTAACTAATGAATCAGTGAAGGTGTCTTTAAAATAAAAGGCGGCGAAACGCGCCTGGAACGCAGAGAATTATATTGTAGCAAGAATAAGGCGATCGGAAGTTACAAGACGACTATTTAGTCAATACACTACGTGATCAAAAATATCCGGACACCCACAAAAATATACGTTTTTCATGTAAAGTGCATTGTACTGCCACCTACTGCCAAGTACTCGATATGAACGACCTAAGTAGTCATTAGATAGATATTGTGAGAGCAGAATGGGGCGCTCTGCGGAACTCACACACTTCGAACGTTCTCAGGTGATTGTGTGTCACTTGTGTCATAAGCCTGTACCCGAGATTTCCACACTCCTTAACATCCCTAGGTCCACTGTTTCCGATTTGATAGTGAAGTGGAAACGTGGAGGGTCACATACAGCACAAAACCGTACAGGCTGACCTGTCTGTTGACTGACAGACCGCCGACTGTTGAAGAGGGTCGTAATGTGTAATAGGCAGACATCTATCCAGACTATCACACAGGACTTCCAAACTGCATCAGGATCCACTGCAAGTTCTACGACAGATAGGCGGGAGGTGAGAAAACTCTGATTTCATGGTCGAGCAACTGCTCATAAGCCGCACATCACGCCGATTAATGCCAAACGACGCCTCGCTTTGTGTAAGGAGCGTTAACATTGGACGATTGAACAGTAGAAAAACGTTGTATGGAGTGACGAATCACGTTACACAATGTGGCGGTCCGATGGCAGGGTGTGGGTATGGAGAGAGCCCGGTGAACGTCATCTGCAAGCGCGTTTTTTTTTTGTGGGTTTTGGTCGCACAACTTCAATGGTCATTAGCGCCCTGACTACTCTAAGAATGCACCGCGAGGCACAAGTTTACAACAACACTGCAAGCGTGTGTAGTGCCAACAGTAAAATTCGGTTGCGGTGGTGGTATGGTGTGGGGGTTTGCACCACTTGTTTTGCGTGGCACTATCACAGCACAGGCCTACATTGCTGTTTTCAGCACCTTCTTGCCTCCCACTGTTGAAGAGCAATTCGGGGAAGGCGATTGCATCTTTCAACATGATCGAGCACCTGTTCATATTGCACGGCCTGTGGCGGAATGGTTACACGACAGTAATAACATCCCTGGCCTGCACAGAGTCCTGATCTGAATCCTGTAGAACACCTTTAAGATGTCTTAGAACGCCGACTTCATGCCAGGCCTTACCAACCGACATGGATACCTCTCCTCAGCGCAGCACTCCGTAAAGAATGGGCTGCAATTCCCAAGAAACCTTCCAGCACCTGATTGAACGTATACCTGCGAGAGTGGAAGCTGTCATCAAAAAGGGTGGGCCAATACCAAATTGAATTCCAGCATAACCGATGGAGGGTGCACGAACTTGTAAGTCATTTTCAGACAGGTGTCCGGATACTTTTGTACACATGCCGTATATTTAAGGGTCGTGCGCTATTACGACCAAGCCGCGCAAGTTATTTCTTTTAAATAACATTAGTACTGTTACATGCCAAAATAAGATGAGTAACTGATGAACTCAACACACTTACTGTCACAATCTGCTTTCGCGTCATCTTTTTACCATTATCTGACACAGCCACTTATTCATTTGTCGAGCATTGCGACAACGTCTTACGATCGTGCAGAACCTTTATAGAAATAATTTATTTCCATTTTATATCCAGTGCCGGGTCCTCTGCTTTATTAGTAATCGCCTTACATTCATCAGTGGCTCCCGTGCTTCGTTCTGTCACTCCTACCACGACCATTTTCCTCTGCGAGCATTCGCTAGTTTTATTAGTCTGGACGTTGTCTGAACCCATAACTTGTTAGTAAAACAATTAATGAGTCACAGTTCTAATAATGATGATACATTCGTAGGATGCAAAAATATATTAAAAAGCTCGCATCGTTCGCTTTGCTAATCAAAGATATTACAAACAAACAAACAAACAAACAAACTCACAGTAGCCCGCAGGCTACAGTTGGGTGAATTTTTACGTTACAAATGAGATCAAAACTGGTTAAGAAATTGGTAAGTGTGATAGGGAATTCTTCGAAGTAAACTCACTTCATCAAAATAAAATACGGATGAAAATGCCAGAAGGTAACAGAAACGTATAGAGAAGCAACTGAGAAATCGTAGATGATATGAGATCCGTTATCACTAGAGACCGGATTATATGCGTCATAAAAACCTTAAAATATGCATGCAAACATGCAGGGACAATGCTTGAAATGCATGAACAGTGTCGAAATATGCAAGATCAAATAATAAAAAGACATGGTAGTTACTGCGTGCATTATATCTCAAAGTCGAATCTGTGCAGATCTGTTACGAGGAAGGGCGCCGACCACACGAAAAACCAGTACATTAAGAACGCTGATATCATTTTCTGAAAACTTTCTGGTATAGGTTAGGAAGGTAGCCTTACTGGAATTATTTTCTAAAACTTTGCAAATTGGGGACGCATACTGTTTTCAAGAATCCTTGCTTCTTTGCTATTGTTGTCGGTAATAAGGGGATGCGATGCGAGTGAGTCACAGCGAAACAAGCGATATTTACAGGACCAACTTCAAGATATATCGCAAGCAGAGGGGCAACGTACAATCATGATTTTTTTTTAACAGCATTAACTTTTAATTAATACTAGTGGACCAAAACATCATTTACAATTTATTTTACATTTTTCTACAACTGTAAATATAAACGACCAAGTACTGTTCCAAATGTTCAGTAGTAAGATTGTGTCTTCGATCACTCAGAACATTTTTGTAAGCAGAAAAGGACCGTTCTACATCAATTGCGGTAACTGGGCAGTATTTAAATTTGCGTGCTGTGTTGGCACTTATTATTTCTGGTAGAAGTTCACCTGTCCCATTAATAAAAACTACCAATTTGGCACAAGGGTTCAAAGCCTAGGTTATTATTTAAAATGCTTTCAAACTTTTCTTGGGAATACCTCCGGTAATGAGGAGTTCACTACAATAATTTTATTCATTAACTGAATAGATTCATTCAACGCTAAACGTTGAGTTTCAAGCTTTTCAATACTTGCAAAAATACGAGAAAAATGAGTGCTAACAATGTCTTTTTTAATACCGGAATCATTAAAAGCTTCCTTGCCGAGTCAAACTGCCAAAGCCTCTGCACTATCGAAGTCGTTTAGTACCCCCCCCCCCCCCCAGATGGCCTCGAAATGTTCATTGAAAAACAACACTGCTTCCACCCACTTATCCCAACGAGTTACCACTGGTTCGGGGGATAAAGGCACATTTGGTAGTTTTTCTTTGTAGGTCTTGATGCAAGCAGGAGCCTTTAGAAACACTTCCCTTGTGGATGAAATCAATTTACTTACGTTCACAAATGTGAAACGTACTTCTTCAACAAGGCTATGTACTCCATGAGCAAAGCATGTCACATGAATCAAACTGGGATCAAATGCTCGGAGGGCTTTTCCTGATTTGATCATATGGGGAGCAGCATCTGAAATAAACAGAAATACCCTTTCATTTGCCGAAGATTCTGGAAATATTATTCTAATACCCCCATTCACAAATCTGGCGATCGTAGAATGATTTACTTTCTCAAGCCGCTAAATAGGAAGAAGGCTCTTCTTTTAAAGCACCGACAAATAAATTTACAATGTAACGGCCACAAGTGTATGAATTTTTGTCATCTGAAATCCAGATAATTCTGTTCTTGAGTTAATTGCGTATTTCTTCCAGAAAATGTACTTAAATTGTCGGTATGTAATTTTTACGCAATGTTGATTCACCTGGTATGGTTCAAATGGTTCAAATGGCTCTGAGCACTATGGGACTTAACATCGATGGTCATCAGTCCCCTAGAACTTAGAACTACTTAAACCTAACTAACCTAAGGACATCACACACATCCATGCCCGAGGCAGGATTCGAACCTGCGACCGTAGCAGTCGCGCGGCTCCGGACTGAGCCCCTAGAAGATTCACCTGGTATATTTTGATTTAAGCAATATGTGCGCAGGAAGCCTTTGAGGATACGGCTTATGAGTTTGTGAAGAGGAATATTGCCTGCAATGAATGCTTCACATAAATCCATGTTTTTTTGTTACCTTTGCACAAATCCCTGCTACTGCAACTTGCTGTTGTCAGAAGTTGTCGTGGTTCTTTCTTCTGCATTCCTGCGATATGAAGACTTGTCTTGCCGGCCGAAGTTGCCGTGCGGTTAAAGGCGCTGCAGTCTGGAACCGCAAGACCGCTACGGTCGCAGGTTCGAATCCTGCCTCGGGCATGGATGTTTGTGATGTCTTTAGGTTAGTTAGGTTTAACTAGTTCTAAGTTCTAGGGGACTAATGACCTCAGCAGTTGAGTCCCATAGTGCTCAGAGCCATTTTTTTGAGACTTGTCTTGAAATGCTGGTCTATTTGAAACTATTTTTACACGAAACGTTTTTCTCGCAAACTCGACAATAGAAAACAATTTCGTCATATGTAAATGTTCCAGGATGGTCAGCTATCCACGAAACGACGTTTCCTTTTTTAGGCGGCATGGCGCGCAACATGTTACACACTACACGTCGTAAACACATTCAACTGTGTACAAGTACATAGAAAGTTAAACTGAAACAATGGACATGCGACTGAAGGTTCGCGTAGTTTAATTTAACTGTTGCCAACGCGTACGGTATGACAGCGGAGGGGATTAAGCGGGGGCGCTGGCGCAGCAGCGTTGACTCTGCCTGCCTGATCCTGTTCCTCTTCTTTAGGGATGTACTCTCCCGGTCGTTGAGTGGTAAGTGCGACAGAATGTCCCTCCTAAGGGCCCGCGTTCGATTCCCGGCTGGGTCGGAGATTTTCTCCACTCAGGGACTGGGTGTTGTGTTGTCCTAATCATCATCATTTCATCCCCATCGACGCGCACGTCGCGGAAATGGCGTCAAATAGGGATTTCGCTAGTCTGTGGCCTCTCGGTTAGAGATTGCACGCAGTTCTAGGTCGCAGTCAATCTGTGAGATATCAAAACTAGACCGAGCTAGAGACCGCCCATCTAAATTTTTAAAATATTGTAAACATAGAATGAAAATATGCATCGTCACTAGGTTTTAGTTAAAATATGCAATAACCGGTGAAAAGGAGCCAAATATGCAAATGCATATAGTCCGGTCTCTAGTTATCACCAAAGACGAATGTGGAGTACCTATAGTGACACTAAGGGGTAGAAGAGCTATTGACATGGATGCCATAACAGCAGCGGATGTTATGCAGTACATATTTATCTTGTTAATCAGTTTTCGCTTATACCGCGTAGAGAAAGCAACTTGTCATTCATCGGCTGCTGTAACGTAACGCTTCGTTCCTAAGCGTACCGATTTATCGGCCGACCGACCAACTTCGCAGCAACCTCCACACCGCCCGACTAACATCAAGCAGTGATTAACAGTACCGCCCCGTTCGCATCTCTGGCTGCTTATTGTTCAGGTTAGGTTTTTTTGAGGTTACGCCGCTTTGTACAACAAAGACGTAAAACTTGGGAGCTGCCTTGACTGGTTTAGACATGATAAGAGGGGAAAGACGAGAGAAAACTGTGGGAAAACAATAGCTTTCCCGAAGAAAGAAGTTCGCCCATGCTTCGTTATAGGAGCTGGGATATGACGATTTCCAAAATTATTTACAAGTGGAAGAGAAATCTTTTCTGAGCTGTTACAGTTCCTAATGCCACATTCGATGAAAAAGAATATGGGTTCTGCGATAACAGAAACTGGAAGTCGTGAGAAGAGCCCCTTCGCTATATTAATTTTTCTAGCTACTGGCAGAACTTATCAAGATCACTAATTGACATTTGTTTATACGCATTTCATCGAGTATATGCAATGATTATGCTACTTTATATTGTAAGATCGATGTTATTCTATGTTTCGGGATAGAAAATTCGTTTTTTCCGTTTACATGTGAAACTATACCAAAGGCGTCCGCCAAAGATAGCCGAGTCCCCTCTATTTAGCAAGAAATTTACCATCGAGATATTTGTGAACCGTATGACGTAAATACTTTCTAAAGATATTTCACACCAGTTCCTCAAAATTTTGTACAATTTTAACGCTTATACCTTTGATCTTCTCTTCAGTACTGCTGTTTGCGCATGTTATTAGTAAATTTGCGTTTAAACGTCCTGTGTGCTATACTGGAATCCATGACATGCTTTAAAATATGAGACGTGCCCATTATTGAAGTAATGACAGATGTGATGTTGTGACTTAAACTGTTCTAACCATGTACATATTCATTTATATTACGCACTTCCTAAACAAAGAATTTGCAACATTTTCAGTACATTAGATGTACTTTTTAGTATCTTTGGATAGAATCCGTGAAGATCGTCTGAGACTGAAACCAGTCGATATTTGGGTTTTAAATAAAAAAGCAGTTGACAGTGAAACATGAATTTCATACACCATTAATTCAGTGCAGCAATATCTCTATAGTCATTTTTTTCTTTCTTTCTTTCGTTCACTGGTGCCATGTCCCACACTGACGCCGGGTCGGCATTGTTGAGAACGGATTTGGCAAGGTTAGTGAAAAGGGGTGGCCTGATGCCCTTCCTGCCTCCACCCCGTACCCCCCCCCCCCCCCCCCCCCCCCCCGGGACGGAATGAGTGTACCCCTGCTGTCTGTCTAATGTAAGTCATGGAAAAGTGCGAACGTGTTCAGATGTCTGCGAGTCGAGTAACTGAGGCGGAACGTGGGGACAAGCCTGGTATTCACCTAGCGGGATGTGGAAAACAGCCTAAAAACCACATCCAGGCTGGCCGGCACACCGGCCCTCGTCAGCAATCCGCCGGGCGGATTCGATCCGGGGCCGGCGCGCCTACCCGACTCCAGGAAGCAGCGCGTTAGCGCGCTTGGCTACCCTGGTGGGTCAATATCTCTATAGTCAAATGGTTCAAATGTCTCTGAGCACTATGGGACTTAACATCTGAGGTCATCAGTCCCCTAGAACTTAGAACTACTTAAACCTAACTAACCTAAGGACATCACACACATCCAGGATTCGAACCTGCGACCGTAGCGGTCGCGCGGTTCCAGACTGAAGCGCCTAGAACCGTCTCTATAGTCATTGTGTGAAATTATTCGTGAAGATTACACCGTTAATTACATGTACCTGAAGAAAAGCATCAGGGTAAAACAAAACAAATTATGTTATGTTCTTGTAAACTTTGTGTGTTTATGTATGTAGCATAAAACATATCCCCTATAAATTTAAGAAACCCATGTCAATTTAGAAGTAAAAGACTACAGATCGTGATGGCGCACATCATGTAATAAATACAATAACGAACCCCTTAACGAACAAGGTGTTGTCTCAGAGACAGCGCAAAAAGTTTCGAACACTCTCTCCAAGGTCATTTCTGGCGGAGTGTTTCTACAGGGTGTTACAAATAGGTACAGCCAAACTTTCAGGAACCATTCTGTGGTGTCACCGCCAGACACCACACTTGCTAGGTGGTAGCTTTAAATCGGCCGCGGTCCATTAGTACATGTCGGACCCGCGTGTCGCCACTGTCAGTAATTGCAGACCGAGCGCCACCACACAGCAGGTCTTGAGAGACGGAATAGCACTCTCCCCAGTTGTACGACGACTTTGCTAGCGACTACACTGACGAAGCCTTTCTCTCATTTGCCGAGAGACAGAATAGCCTTCAGCTAAGTCCATGGCTACGACCTAGCAAGGCGCCATTAACCATTTCTGGAGAAAGTCTCACTTGTATCATCAAGAATGCTGTATACAAATGATGGATTAGAGTTAAGTATTACAGCAGCTACGTACTTTTCTTTATAGCATTCATTACGTATCCTGTTTTAGACCTCACGCCAGTCGGCGTGTGTAACGCGTGCATTTCGGCTACTTCCGAGTGGCGTGGCTGTCTTGCTACGCCACAACACATTCCTCACACACAAAGAAAGAAAATATGTGTCCGGAAACGCTTACTTTCCATGTTAGAGCTCATTTTATTATTTCTCTTCAAATCACATTAATCATGGAATGGAAACACACAGCAACAGAACGTACCAGCGTGACTTCAAACACTTTGTTTCAGGAAATGTTCAAAATGTCCTCCGTTAGCGAGGATACATGCATCCACCCTCCGTCGCATGGAATCCCTGATGCGCTGATGCAGCCCTGGAGAGTGGCTTATTGTATCACAGCCGTCCACAATACGAGCACGAAGAGTCTCTACATTTGGTACCAGGGTTGTGTGGACAAGAGCTTTCAAATGCCCCCATAAATGAAAGTCAAGAGGGTTGAGGTCAGGAGAGCGTGGAATTGGTCCGCCTCTACCAATCCATCGGTCACCGAGTCTGTTGTTGAGAAGCGTACGAACAACTCGACTGAAATGTGCAGGAGCTCCATCCTGCATGAACCATATGTTGTGTCGTACTTGTAAAGGCACATGTTCTAGCAGCACAGGTAGAGTATCCCGTATTAAATCATGATAACGTGCTCCATTGAGCGTAGGTGGAAGAATGTGGGGCCCAATCAAGACATCACCAACAATGCCTGCCCAAACGTTCACAGAAAATCTGTGTTGATGACGTGATTGCACAATTGCGTGCGGATTCTCGTCAGCCCACACATGTTGAATGTGAAAATTTACAATTTGATCACGTTGGAATGAAGCCTCATCCGTAAAGAGAACATTTGCACTGAAATGAGGATTGACACATTGTTGGATGAACCATTCGTAGAAGTGTACCCGTGGAGGCCAATCAGCTGCTGATAGTGCCTGCACACGCTGTACATGGTACGGAAACAACTGGTTCTCCCGTAGCACTCTCCATACAGTGACGTGGTCAGTGTTACCTTGTACAGTAGCAACTTCTCTGACGCTGACATTAGGATTATCGTCAACTGCACGAAGAATTGTCTCGTCCATTGCAGGCGTCCTCGTCGTTCTAGGTCTTCCCCAGTCGCGAGTCATAGGCTGGAATGTTCCGTGCTCCCTAAGACGCCGATCAATTGCTTCGAACGTCTTCCTGCCGGGACACCTTCGTTCTGGAAATCTGTCTCGATACAAACGTACCGCGCCACGGCTATTGCCCTGTGCTAATCCATACATCAAATGGGCATCTGCCAACTCTGCATTTGTAAACATTGCACTGACTGCAAAACCACGTTCGTGATGAACACTAACCTGTTGATGCTACGTACTGATGTGCTTGATGCTAGTACTGTAGAGCAATGAGTCGCATGTCAGCACAAGCACCGAAGTCAACATTACCTTCCTTCAATTGGGCCAACTGGCGGTGAATCGAGGAAGTACAGTACATACTGACGAAACTAAAATGAGCTCTAACATGGAAATTAAGCGTTTCCGGACACATGTCCACATAACATCTTTTCTTTATTTGTGTGTGAGGAATGTTTCCCGCAAGTTTTGCCGTACCTTTTTGTAACACCCTGTATATTTATTCCCCCCCCCCTTTCCCTCCTTAAATCGGAAACCCTACAAAGTTTTGTCGTCAGTGACATCATCGAATTCTTTGTTTGTTGTTGACACATGTTATTTACACGTCTCCTAGACCACACCTCGTGAACTACGTACCTGTTTTCTTCGATCTAGAACAAACTGTACTCACAAAAGAATTGTCAGTTTTAACGATCCTAATTTTGATGAAATCGTTCAAAAATGGCTCTGAGCACTATGGGACTTAACATCTGTGGTCATCAGTCCCCTATAACTTGGAACTACTTAAACCTAACTAACCTAAGGACATCACACACATCCATGCCCGAGGCAGGATTCGAACCTGCGACCGTAGCAGTCGCGCGGTTCCGGACTGAGCGCCTAGAACCGCGAGACCACCACGGCCGGCTGAAATCGTTAGTCGGTGGATGGAAAAAGATATCAGTGATGTAGATCAAGAAATAGACGAAAAAGACGATCACAGTTATGCTAGCGAAGGATCATTCAGAGGAAAAACTTCAGGACAGGTATGATGGGGACGTTCCTGTTTCTCCAATAAAATAAATCAAGTGTTAGTTGAAATGAAATGTGTGTCTGAGTGGTGATAAAAATGTAGATTATGAGTGCTGCTAAAAATGTATATCCTTAGCATAGGTTGTCAATATTGAAGACTCTTTTATACCTATCGAGGGCAATTTTCATGTGCAAACTTAAACCCTTGGATTTGGTTTTACGTGAAAATTTATCTGCTACAGAGATACTATAATTTTTCAGAATGTAAAATTCAGTTCCCTAACAGTTCGTTCATATTCATTATTTCAAAAACCGCAGAGACGTTGGTAATTTTGTGCGATAAAAAGTAAAATATTTCTGGCTTTATTTAATGCAATAAAATCAACAAGGTTTTCAAAAAACACTTAAATAATTGCAAAAATAAATGTTACATAACAAATAAAAAATTTCCAGTGATTTGCGCCTTAAATCTCGGTTTAAACATAGGGGTCCTAGAGATCTGCCGAGCGATGTGGCGCAGAGGTTAGCACACTGGACTCGCATTCGGAAGGACGATGATACCAACCGGCGTCCGGCCATCCTTTTTTTAGGTTTTCTGCGATTTCCCTAGATCTCTTCAGGCAAATGCCGGGATGGTTCCTTCCCTGATCCAAAGGGACTGATGGCCTTTGTTTGGTCCCCTCCCCCAAATCAACCAACCAACCAACTCTGGTACCTCACCTCGTGGTATACGTTACAGAAAAGTCACCTCTTGAGTTAAGTGGTAGACATAAGAACTGCACCTTTTACCAAATCAAACTGTATAGGAGTCCTACACTTTGCTCTTCACAGCAGATGCCCTGGCGACCGGCTGGCTTGTTTTAACACTTCCACGTATGATGCAAGTATATTATTATGAAAAATAGCCCGTCGACTGTCTAGATTTTACTTCTGGTGGCTATCGGCAATGAAACCTAAAATAGATAACCATCGGAAATAAAAGCTAAAAATCAAACTACAGACTGTCGACGAACTTTTATCCGTAAAATGTACATCTTTTTCTGTCTCTGTGTGCCACATGAAATCACTATGGATACGTTAAAAAATGAAACAAGTGTTTCATATCTTGTATCTCTTTTGCTGTATGGCTATACTTCTCACATTGTGTAACCAACAAACGTCTTTAAACTTCTCTAGACACTGAATTCCAAGTTTCTTTCGGCTCGCACTGTGCCACATTAGCCATATATGAACACAGTTTATTCCTTCACGCAGTGACAGAAGACGAACTTCTTCGGGAGGATGGCACAACAGCACTGTACACGGCACAATTTGTTGGATGAGGTGGTCGGCGAGTCGGCTGTCGGGTGGCCATACCCAACCGACCGCCCGACGACAAAATCGGTCTGTCGATCAGCCAACAAGCCCACACACATACGATTACTTGGTCGTTCGGCCGATAAATTGTTGCGTGTTTAGGGCCCACAAGTACAACATTCATACCACGATAAGAAAAGATAAAAGGTGTCAGTTAGCAAAAAAAGCTCAAGTAGAAATCTGAACTACTCTTTAGAGCATCTGCCACCCTTATAATAGAAGGATTGGTTGAGCTTAATGCCCTATCATCGTTGAAACCATTAGAGATGGACCATTAGCATATAGAGAAGTAAGTTGCCCACAGCTATGATGAGCAAACCATAATCGCCACATTCATCTCAGGTGACAAAGTGAAACCAAGAAAAGTCTAAACCAGAATGGCTCTTCGTGAGAGCTGTTCTAATGTCTAAAATGCTTCAGCTTTGTTTCTGAATTCGTAGCACGATTAATTTTTGTGTTCTTCTTTCCGATGGTTTCAAAATCTCTCCAGGTAAGCATCACTTTGTTTCACAACTAAGATATGATCCAATCTATCGATACTCATTAAAGAGCCGTCCTCTGCTTATCTGAAATTGTGTGGTTATCAGAAGTTACAACACTTGATAGTGGCTACATTGATGAAAATGAAAGTCCCTACAATTCGTACAGCGCTCTCGAAAAATATATAATGCAGCAGTTTATGTATTTTCAGAGGCGCTAATATTGTAAAAATAATCGTGCCAGTTAATTTATTACTTCTGCATGTTCAATGGACCATACTTGGTGTCTATTGCTATGTTGGTTACCATGTCAATTGGTTAACTACATAAAAGATTTTGTCAGTGAAATATGTGGCAACTTATATTACCTTAATCTGCCATTTTAATTGTACTTCACGTGGAAACACACCCACACACAAAAACACACAGGAAACCCGAACGCAGGAGGCCACAAGGCATAAAAGACGGTGGTTGCACAAACCAAAATTCTTCAATTAACACCTAAACCTTTAACCAGCTTAACTTCCAGTTTATCAGAGAAACAGCAGCTGAACTCCGATGCAAAGGTTCCTCACACCCGACCGTGTCCACGTCGCCAGCGTACCCAACTGGGCACAGACACGCAGCCACGCGCTCTGTCACCGGAGCCCTCGTCTTCTCTGCACCCAAGGCGGCGAAATACCACTCTTCAGGTTAGGCGAGTTACTAGTCCATCATTCCCGATCCCACCGAGTAGTGAGTCGGAACCACAGCTGTGGCCCCCGGGTGCTCACAGCAAGAGCTTACAGCCTTGTCCCGTCGACTCGTCCCACTCGTCTCGCACCGCCAGGATAGACCACGCGGCTTCTCGGAACAACAGCCAACTCTCGACCGCTACGCCACGCCGCGGTCTCATCGTACGACATTCTCTAATTCCGATTTTTAAAATCCGACCGACCGACTCGTCACCGCTAGGCAACCAACCGGCCATCCCTCCAAAGATCTTATTCCCTTACACAGGGCTAACAGGAAGCAACGACTCGAAGATCGATAAGATCAGACACGCCGCCAGAGGGGAATCTCAACAGAATCGTACTAGAATAACGATAAATATGAAAGAATCAATTAACGATGGAATGGAGGGACTCAGAACAATCTTTACAGCGCGATATATGTTGAGAGCCGACACACGGCTCAGGTATGGAGTGCTGTTTATTTAAGCAATTTGTGGCATACAAGTTAATGTATGGACTATAGTTCATTTAAAGAACTCGTCTGGAAGTCGAGCGCTGTCTGTGGAATATTTAAAAACTGCAGTGCTTTTTTCATTCCGATCGCATAAGGAAGCATGTAATTTCACTCTGATAGACCACTTAAACATATCTGAAACTTTCTCGTACGCACTCCTTGCACCAGAGCTGTGCCCACTGGAAGAAGCCATGTGCTGGGCTCACAGCGACGTGCTCGGGCTTGTGCCCTGGGGGTCTTGGAGCCACCAGTGACCGTGCCAGCCGCTGCAAGTAGTAGTGAGCTAATCCCCTGGAACAAAAGCATACTTCTCTAGGCGTCCTGTGCCATCTCAAATTGTCCGTATGCATGAGCCAACCTGTCGGATACCTGCATATGCGAGACATCTTCCTTCCAAAGCAAATACTGGCTGGCAATAGATCCAGAAATACCGCTGAAGTTAATGAATAATTAGCATAAAAAACAAGGAATATATATTGTAACCTCCCCACACAAAAAATGACAATGAAAATGTAAATGAGCCAAGTGTAACCTCCCCAAAGAATAATAATTAAATGAATTTTAAATATTGTAACCTCTGAACAAAATTGGCTCCCATTTATGGTTTGTGTGCAGAAATGCATTCACATTTAATGTTCCCACAAAATTCTTTTCTCATTTTATGTCAATTCGTAACAAATATTCCTAAACACCAAAATAATGAAAAAGTTTAGTAACCTGATAAATTTTATGAGGACAGCAGCGCTGCCCTTCGCCCCTGTATTCTGAATTAAAAAAAAGCAAAAATTCTTACCTCAATAAAAACCGCAATTATATCTGCTCTTAAGTTGGAATTTTTCGACACAGCTTCGTGCAATGCTGGCGTATATTTTTTTTTTATTCTTGGAAGGAATGATCATGCATTGGAAATATTCTTTAAATTGAAATGAATGCTTTTCTTTAAAAGAGTTACTTTATATTATAAAAATTATTATTGGGGCATTTTTTGGAACAAATTAAATTACAATTAACATACATTATTAAATATGCGCAAGGCTGCTTCTTTACCTTCTACAACAACACTCATCCTCCAGATTCCTGACCAGAGCAGACTGCCGACACGCGGAGGCACGCGCCGACTACTGTCGACTACAGCTTACTAGCACGGACTGACGACTACTATTGACTACTGCCGACTCGCGATAGGCAACAACTAACTACATACTACTCTCTGGTCAGAGACTCTGCCATGCCTCGCCCATCGCCGGCAATGCATACGTCTTACAATATATATATATTGTAAGACGTATGCATTGCCGGCGATGGGCGAGGCATGGCAGAGTCTCTGACCAGAGAGTAGTATGTAGTTAGTTGTTGCCTATCGCGAGTCGGCAGTAGTCAATAGTAGTCGTCAGTCCGTGCTAGTAAGCTGTAGTCGACAGTAGTATATATATATATATATATATATATATATATATATATATATATATATATATATATATATATATATATATTCCTTGTTTTTATGCTTTTTTTCACACATGGCGTGTGCATAAACACATATACACAGTACACGTAAATAAATTAATATTTACACAGCACACACAAGCACAAAATTACTTCTACTATCATAAAAGAGTCAACTACCACTACGCAAACTCTCTCTCTCTCTCTCTCTCTCTCTCTCTCTCTCTGAGTCCCCCTCCCCTTCTCTCGCTACAAGTGAGAGCCTGAGTAGGGGAGAGTTTCAATGCCATCATCACAAAGGGCTCGTTTATTGTCATGAGCCGGCAGACTGATTTTAGACTGCAGTGCAATGTACATGTCCTCTCAATTGAATACTACACTCATGCTCATAAATTAAGGATAATGCTGATACATGGTGAAACAACGCTCTGGTGGGCGGTTTGTGGGCTTAAATCACCTCGCGGTATGACCATGCGGTGCATTTGACCTGCGGTCGTTGCATGGTGGCGCTGGCAGCAGTCCCCATACGCAGAGGTGTGTTGGTGCATGTCAGAGTACGGTGCAGCGAGTAAGTGTGCAGACGTTTTCAGACGTTCTAATGGTGACTGTGTGTTAAAAATGACTCGAAGAACACATATTGATGACGTTATGAGGGGTAGAATACTAGGGCTACTGGAGGCTGGTCAAATACAGCAGATCGTAGCACGGGTCCTCCGTGTGCCACAAAGTGTGATCTCAAGATTATGTCAACGATTCCAGCAGATAAGAAACGTGTCCAGGCGCTACAGTACGGGACGTCTATAGTGTACAACACCACAAGAAGACTGATATCTCACCGTCAGTGTTTGCAGACGACCACCGAGTACTGCAGGTAGTCTTGCACGGGACCATACCGCAGCCACTGGAACAGTTGTCTCCAGACACACAGTCTTCAGACGACTGAACAGACATGGTTTATTCGCCCGCAGACCTACAAGGTGCATTCCACTGACCCCTGGTCACAGGAGAGCCCGTAAAGCCTGGTGTCAAGAATACAGTACATGGTCATCGGAACAGTGGCCCCAGATTATGATCACGGACGAGTCCAGGTATAGTCTGAACAGTGGTTCTCGCCGGGTTTTCATTGACGTGAACCAGGAACCAGATACCAACTGCTTCATCTCCTTGAAAGGGACTTGTGTGAAGGTCGTGGTTAGATGGTGTGGGGTGGGATTATGATTGATGCACGTACACCCCTACATGTCTTTGACAGAGGAACTCTAACAGGTCAGGTGTATCGGGACGTCATTTTGCACCAGTATGTCCGCTCTTTCAGGGGTGCAGTGGGTCCCACCTTCCTCCTGACGGATGATGAAGCACGGCCCCACCGAGCTGTCATCGTGGAGGAGTACCTCGAAACAGAAACTATCAGGCAATTGGAGTGGTCTGCCTGTTCTCCAGACCTAAACCCCATCGAGCAAGTCTGGGATGCTCTCGGTCGACGTATCGCTGCACGTCTTCAAACCCCTACGACACTTCAGGAGCTCCGATGGCACTGGTGCAAGACTGCTCGACCACCTGATCCAGAATATGCCAACCCGTTGTGCGGCCTGTGTGCGTGTGCATGGTGATCATATCCCATATTGATGTCGGGGTACATGCGTAGGAAATAATGGCGTTTTGTGGCATATGTGTTTCGGGACGGTTTTTCTCAAATTATCACCAATACCGTGGACTTACAGATCTGTGTCGTGTGTGTTCCCTGTGTGCCTATGCTATTAGCGACTGTTTTGTGTAGTGTCACGTTGTGTGGCACCACATTCTGCAATTATCCTTAATTTATGAGACTGGGTGTAGTTTGCCGTACCATATGCGGCCGCTGGGGAGCAGCACTGCGAACACCGCTGTACATGCACCGCGAGTATCCAGATATTCATATGGGAAAACTACCTTCCTAATCACAAGTTGAAACTTTCCCACGTCGGGAAATGCAGCTCGAGTGATATGGATATCCTCCCGAGGTAGAGTTTCAATGAGTTTCTGGAGAGGCGCCTGTGTAAATCGTAGTGTGTCAATGAAGCGGAGCTTAATTCTTGGCGTCATTCGTTTGGAGAAAGAAATGGATTTCTCGACATTCTCAGGTAGGGCACTGACCTGATTTTTCTCACAACCAAAATCGGCCAAGTGCTCAACTAGAGAGTGAGCTTCATACCCACTTGAATTATGGAAGAAGACAGGTATGTGCCTTGGTAGATAGTACTTCAAATTCCATATATTGTGGGCTGCAACACAGCACTTCCCCATAATATGACAGTGGTCTCTACGAAGAGTTTCTGCTTTTCTAACGGCAGCTCACAAACATGACAGTCAACAGCGTTATTGTACAAATCTTCATTCTCCTTCGATTTGGTCATGGGAACGTTGTCGCCGTAAACCTTATCAAACTCCCATGAAAGTTTTCGAGCTCAGTGAGCAACCAAACTGCAGGATTATCTCTGACATAAGATTTGGAGCAGTTAGGACTCGAATCATAGGACAATACAATTTAGTACGCTGCCCCATATGGAACTTGTCTTTCTGTAAATGTGGTATGTGAGATCATAAAGTCACCTTCACAGCGGGTCACAGTAGGCATACCTACAAATGGGCATCACTCTTGATGATGAGCGTTTTTAAACTTTATGAACTTGTTTTCCTCAGTAGGAATTATAACACATACCAGATCATTGGAAGCGCAATCTACTGGATGTGTCTCTAATAGATTGTCTGAGGAAAGGGGATTGAGGCACTTTAAGCAAATATGCCATTTACCGTTATGCTTACGCAGATGTGGAGAAAGGAGTCGAAACATGTCTTTGATTCAAACATAGTGATAATTGCCTTTATCCTTATTTTTCTCATCGGAAAATAGCAGGTTTACATGAATCTCATGCTCACCGCCAAATTTTGAGAAATGGAGGGAGTTGACAACTAACTGTTTGTCCAGCTCATCTGACTTGATTTTCTTCCCCAGGCCATAAACATGAAACGATATTCCGGTTTGGAAGGTAGGAGACGAGATACTGGCAGAAGTAAAGCTGTGAGGACCGGCCGTGAGTCGTGCTTCGGTAGCTCAGATGGTAGAGCGCTTGCCCGCGAAAGGCAAAGGTCCCGAGTTCGAGTCTCGGTCGGGCACACAGTTTTAATCTGCCAGGAAGTTTGATATTCCGGTACTCTGCGCCTTAAATTTATGTATGTCCTGGATCTTGACAGGGAATTCGATATCATCAAAGCTATACCCTCCAGCGATACTATCTTTAGGTACATTATATTTACCAGTTCGCTGCAGATCTTTTGTGTAATTTCTCTCGCAAGCCAGGATTGACATGAAAAATAAGCATGATCCTTTCTATATTCGACATTAATGCATGCCCTCTTATTAGCTATAGCTTTAGGTAGTTCTATATAACTTGACCCTCCATTTACCGGATCACAGACATGTGTATGGATGTCCAGTTGCAGTATTCAGCTGAATGTTTTAGCTGATCCCCTAACTTGCATGTCGGAAAACCGGTCCATTATAGCACTCAAGCTGGATTCACGAAACCACTCGGTGATTGATGTGTTCCATGTTATCTCATCATTTTCCCCCTCCCCCAAAGATAATGAATATTTTTCTCTTCAATACCAGCATCAACTTTCGAGGGGAGCGGCAGTTTGATGCAGAGCACTGCACCGCATTTAATGGCGGGACATTGTGGTTCATTGACCACTGAGGAGCTCCGTTTCCACGACAGGAAGTTTTTTTTTTTTTTTGGTCATCAGTCTACTGACTGGTTTGATGCGGCCCGCCACGAATTCCTTTCCTGTGCTAACCTCTTCATCTCAGAGTAGCACTTGCAACCTACGTCCTCAATTATTTGCTTGACGTATTCCAATCTCTGTCTTTCTCTACAGTTTTTGCCCTCTACAGCTCCCTCTAGTACCATGGAAGTCATTCCCTCATGTCTTAGCAGATGTCCTATCATCCTGTCCCTTCTCCTTATCAGTGTTTTCCACATATTCCTTTCCTTTCCGATTCTGCGTAGAACCTCCTCATTCCTTACCTTATCAGTCCACCTAATTTTCAACATTCGTCTATAGCATCACATCTCAAATGCTTCGATTCTCTTCTGTTCCGGTTTTCCCACAGTCCATGTTTCACTACCATACAATGCTGTACTCCAGACGTACATCCTCAGCAATTTCTTCCTCAAATTAAGGCCGGTATTTGACATTAGTAGACTTCTCTTGGCCAGAAATGCCTTTTTTGCCATAGCGAGTCTTCTTTTGATGTCCTCCTTGCTCCGTCCGTCATTGGTTATTTTACTGCCTAGGTAGCAGAATTCCTTAACTTCATTGACTTCGTGACCATCAATCCTGATGTTAAGTTTCTCGCTGTTCTCATTTCTACTACTTCTCATTACCTTCGTCTTTCTCCGATTTACTCTCAAACCATACTGTGTACTCATTAGACTGTTCATTCCGTTCAGCAGATCATTTAATTCTTCTTCACTTTCACTCAGGATAGCAATGTCATCAGCGAATCGTATCATTGATATCCTTTCACCTTGTATTTTAATTCCACTCCTGAACCTTTCTTTTATTTCCATCATTGCTTCCTCGATGTACAGATTGAAGAGTAGGGGCGAAAGGCTACAGCTTCTTAATACGAGCACTTCGTTCTTGATCGTCCACTCTTATTATTCCCTCTTGGTTGTTGTACATATTGTATATGACCCGTCTCTCCCTATAGCTTACCCCTACTTTTTTCAGAATCTCGAACAGCTTGCACCATTTTGTATTG
The DNA here is from genome assembly GCF_023864275.1 of Schistocerca cancellata. NCBI lineage: Eukaryota > Metazoa > Arthropoda > Insecta > Orthoptera > Acrididae > Schistocerca > Schistocerca cancellata. The sequence continues at coordinate 149,937,695 of NC_064631.1, read as the reverse complement.
TCGAACACTTTTTCCAGGTCGACAAATCCTATGAAAGTGTCTTGTTTTTCTTTAGCCGTGCTTCCATTATTAGCCGTAATGTCAGAATTGCCTCTCTCGTCCCTTTACTTTTCCTAAAGCCAAACTGATCGTCACCTAGCGCATTCTCAATTTTCTTTTCCATTTTTCTGTATATTATTCTTGTAAGCAGCTTCGATGCATGAGCTGTTAAGCTGATTGTGCGATAATTCTCGCACTTGTCAGCTCTTGCCGTCTTCGGAATTGAGTGGATGATGCTTTTCCGAAAGTCAGATGGTATATCGCCAGACTCATATATTCTACACATCAACGTGAATAGTCGTTTTGTTGCCACTTCCCCCAATGATTTTAGAAATTCTGATGGAATGTTGTCCATCCCTTCTGCCTTATTTGACCGTAAGTCCTCCAAAGCTCTTTTAAATTCCGATTCTAATACTGGATCCCCTATCTCTTCTAAATCGACAGGAAGGTACACTCTCAGAAACCCGACAGGGTTGCGGTACCCTCCTACCGGATTCCAAATCTTTGTAAACGAGATTCACTCCTCAAATGCGTGTGCAGTCACCAAGTATTCTAACTGCGGTATGGTGTCACTGACCTGATGTACTTCACTAAAAGCACGGGAGAGCGAACTGCCGCTAGCCACAGGATCATCTCTATTACTAATACCATGACTACAACTAGCTGACAAACCTGCTTGCGATGATCTGTTGAGGGCTATTTGCCGTACCTCGCGAGATCGGTGAGGACGGGATGGCGGAGGAGGAGGAGATGCTGCGGAATCGGGCCAGTACGAGCAGTCTTGCTGCTGCAGCCATGACCCGCTTGCCAGAGGGAGTGTCGCCAAGGAGTCAGTGCAGAGCCGGTGTCGGGGTGGTAGCGGGGGAGGCGCGGGGGCGGCGGTGGCGGCAGGACGGCGGCGGGGGCGGCGATGGCGGCGGCGGCGGCGGCAGCGACTTCCCGCGCGGCGACTAGCGGTTCACAGGACCCCACCTCGATGTAACAGGCTGTCCCCCAGCCCTGTACTCTGTACCCGAGACACTGCGTATTGTTCCCCTGACGCAGCCACTGTAGAGGAGAGAAAGAAAAAGTACAACATTCTAGACATCGCCTGCTGCTGCTGCTAGAAAAGAAAGAACGCAGACGATTGCGCTGTTATATAAGTGGAGAGAGTACGTATTACCTATTTCGCTCTGGCTCCTTGGCATCTCCCTCATCCCCTCAGGATGACGAAAGTCTCTCTCCGCCTCCTCCACCCACTGTGGCATTTCGTCCTTGCCTGAACCACCGTGGATTCTTCGTCCAGCTCCCCTATATCGCCTTACGGCAAGAAAATGGAATAAAAGTGAGATAGTGTTAATACTTTCATCCTTCTTTACCTCCTCTGCATTACTGCAAATGACGTGTCACTGAGCACATTTGTGCTGTGCGCGCAATACACGTGAGGTGCCTAGTTGTTTCCACTGCTCTTTGTGGAATACGTAAGTTCTTGTACACTTCACTAACCTGCTGTCTTCATGATGATGATGTCCCCAGCGCAGAAAACAGCACGCAGGTCGTGGATTCTTTTTCTTGACGCTGAAATTAACTTCGCAAGGAACTTGGTTCAAATGGCTCTGAGCACTATGGGACTTAACTTCTGACGTCATCAGTCCCCTAGAACTTAGAACTACTTAAACCTAACTAACCTAAGGACATCACACACATCCATGCTCGAGGCAGGATTCGAACTGCGACCGTAGCGGTCGCGCGGTTCCAGACTGTAGCGCCTAGAGCCGCTCGGCCACACCGGCCGGCTCGCAAGGAACTGCTGCTACAAATAAACTATAACTCATTTCGGATGCCACTAGCGTTTTTATTGATATAGACACGAGAAACTATTCCTGATCACAAAGTATTCAACATATCTTTCCACAGTCACTATATCTGGCTAAAATAACATGAAATACATCCTGCCACAGACAACATGTCTGTCTACTGGAAGCGTCAGAACTGGAGAATAAAATTACATGAATCAAATATTACTATTACAGACAACATGTCTGTACCTAGCGACGGTCGCAACTGTAGTAAATAAAATTGCATGAAAAAAATACTGCTGTAACAGACAACATGTCTGTCTACTGCAACGGTCAGAACTGGAGAACCGGACTGCCCGAGACACTTCGCGCGCCAAGCAAGCAAGGCGAACCCGAACGCCACCGAAGTGCATCGGCAGTAATATCGTCAGTCTCTCGTTTTAGTAATACTTTGATTTTAGTAAATTTGAAATGACTGATTGATAGCTGGCTGTTGACAGATGTTTATTTAAAAAGATGAAGCAATTTGGATGACAGGTTTGATTAATAATAGCAACTAAAGTTTAACGTCTTGGCGCCATACCGCCGAACACAATGCAGCCAATCACAGAGCAGCAGCATCACACAGTCGGTCTTTCTCACGGGGATGGTACCGAATCTAACATCTGTCACCGGTACCTCACACCACATTGCGTCATCTCTATGCTTCTTGCATCTCCACTGCCCTGGGAGTAGCTTCCTGGAGCCTAATATCATGGCTGAATAAGCCAGATATATTACAGCCTCCAACATAATGATCTAATAATAAAAAGGTACACACACGAAAACTACGGGAAACAAATCTTGCAGCTACATCAGATCTGCAATGGCTCCTGCATATCCCCAGCACATAACCCTCCCTGTCCTCCTTCTTCATCTGCTAGGAAATCATCTCCTACAACAAAGAATATGCTCAATATTACATTATGATGAAATTTAATTATGTACTGTCGAGATGAAACAAAACTAATGGATATACACTCCTGGAAATTGAAATAAGAACACCGTGAATTCATTGTCCCAGGAAGGGGAAACTTTATTGACACATTCCTGGGGTCAGATACATCACATGATCACACTGATAGAACCACAGGCACATAGACACAGGCAACAGAGCATGCACAATGTCGGCACTAGTACAGTGTATATCCACCTTTCGCAGCAATGCAGGCTGCTATTCTCCCATGGAGACGATCGTAGAGATGCTGGATGTAGTCCTGTGGAACGGCTTGCCATGCCATTTCCACCTGGCGCCTCAGTTGCACCAGCGTTCGTGCTGGACGCGCAGACCGCGTGAGACGACGCTTCATCCAGTCCCAAACATGCTCAATGGGGGACAGATCCGGAGATCTTGCTGGCCAGGGTAGTTGACTTACACCTTCTAGAGCACGTTGGGTGGCACGGGATACATGCGGACGTGCATTGTCCTGTTGGAACAGCAAGTTCCCTTGCCGGTCTAGGAATGGTACAACGATGGGTTCGATGACGGTTTGGATGTACCGTGCACTATTCAGTGTCCCCTCGACGATCACCAGTGGTGTACGGCCAGTGTAGGAGATCGCTCCCCACACCATGATGCCGGGTGTTGGCCCTGTGTGCCTCGGTCGTATGCAGTCCTGATTGTGGCGCTCACCTGCACGGCGCCAAACACGCATACGACCATCATTGGCACCGAGGCAGAAGCGACTCTCATCGCTGAAGACGACACGTCTCCATTCGTCCCTCCATTCACGCCTGTCGCGACACCACTGGAGGCGGGCTGCACGATGTTGGGGCGTGAGCGGAAGACGGCCTAACGGTGTGCGGGACCGTAGCCCAGCTTCATGGAGACGGTTGCGAATGGTCCTCGCCGATACCCCAGGAGCAACAGTGTCCCTAATTTGCTGGGAAGTGGCGGTGCGGTCCCCTACGGCACTGCGTAGGATCCTACGGTCTTGGCGTGCATCCGTGCGTCGCTGCGGTCCGGTCCCAGGTCGACGGGCACGTGCACCTTCCGCCGACCACTGGCGACAACATCGATGTACTGTGGAGACCTCACGCCCCACGTGTTGAGCAATTCGGCGGTACGTCCACCCGGCCTCCCGCATACCCACTATACGCCCTCGCTCAAAGTCCGTCAACTGCACATACGGTTCACGTCCACGCTGTCGCGGCATGCTACCAGTGTTAAAGACTGCGATGGAGCTCCGTATGCCACGGCAAACTGGCTGACACTGACGGCGGCGGTGCACAAATGCTGCGCAGCTAGCGCCATTCGACGGCCAACACCGCGGTTCCTGGTGTGTCCGCTGTGCCGTGCGTGTGATCATTGCTTGTACAGCCCTCTCGCAGTGTCCGGAGCAAGTATGGTGGGTCTGACACACCGGTGTCAATGTGTTCTTTTTTCCATTTCCAGGAGTGTATATACTGAAACAATATGAAATTCTAGTGAAAAAAAAAGAAGTAATGTTTTATCGATTTTGATCCTCCAAATTATCTACAAAAACAACATACTATGTAAAAGACGAAATTTTTGCAAAGGAACTACATATAAACAACATTTACTGCAACAATATTATATTATTCGTGATAAAGTAACATTTATCGATTTTGGTCTCTCGAAATCATCTACAACAGCCCCAGACTCGTCGTCACAGCATGTTACGTATTCGATGAAAAATATGCGAGGACTAGAACTTTGATAGTGGCAACTATTTATTTACAGCTCGTACAAAATAGATACGCATTTCAAAGTTTTACTGAACTTCAAAGTAGTCACCAGCATTGTGTTATAACCCGTTGCCAGCGATGTGGAAGTCGTAGGATACTCTTAGCAGTGCCAGTTGTGTTGACAGTTCGAGCGGCGCGGTCTATTGTCCGACGAATTTGTAGCAGTTCTGAAGCGAATGCCATGAAGCGGGTCCTTCAGTTTAGAAATAGAGTTGAACTCACGAGGGCTTAAGTCAGAGGAGTGCAGTAGGTGGTATAGCACTTAGCAGCCCCATCAGTCAAACAAATCAGTAACAGTTTGCACTGTACGTGCATGAGTATTATCCTGCAAAATGGTGGTCAGGTCCTGCAGAAAGTGTCACCACTTCCGTCTCTAAGCTGTTCATTTTTGTAACACAACCTACGACCAGCTTAGAGACAGAAGTGATGACACTTCCTGCAGGATCTGACCACCATTTTGCAGGACAATGCTCAAGTACGTACACTGCAAGCTGTTGCTGATTTGTTTGACTGATGGGGCTGCTAAGTGCTATACCACCTACTGCGCTCCCCTGACTTAAGCCCTCGTGAATTTAAGTCGATTTCGAAACTGAAGGAAACACTTCACGGCATTCGCTTCAAAACTGCTACAAATTCGTCGGGCAATAGACCGCTCCGCTCGCACTGTCAACACAACTGGCACTGCTACGACTTCCACATCGCTGGCAACGGGTTATAATACAATGCTGGTGACTACTTTGAAGTTCAGTAAAACTTTGAAACACGTATCTATTTTGTACAAGCTGTAAATAAACAGTTGCCACTTTTAATGTTCCAACCCTCATACATACTACTTACGATACTATTGCTACTGCTGCGTTTCCTGCCATTGCTGCTGGCGTTGCTGCCGTTGCCTCGCGGCCTCTTCTATTACTCGCTGGATATATGCTAGAGCAATACGACATGTATTCAATACGAAATTCTTAATGAAAAAAGTTACATTTATCGATTTTGATCCCTCGAAATCATCTACAGACTCGCTGGTCACATCAGTACTACAAAGATAGAATATATACTAAAAGTGCTGCCGATGCTGCTGCTGCTGTTTCAGAGGTGCTGCTACTGTCTCTGCAGTTGCACCACAACATTCATTCCATCCACGATTTAGTGTTGGTGGATATGCACTGAAACAGTACGAGTAAATGCATTCCATACTACGAAATTCTTAGTGGGAGAGAAAAGTTACAGTTACCGATTTGAATCTCTACTTACGATGTAATTCTCCATTATGATCTAACGGTCCCTGCTGTTTGCCACCTCTGTCACTACCGATGGAGCTTGATGCCGCTGAACGTTTCTTGTTAAATGAACCAAACTAACGATTAACACACACGAGCGAGAACAAGACAATCTACCTCACACTACGGTGGCTGACGACAGAATGAGGGTGACTCCTTGCATATATGATTTCTCACCTATGTGAGAATGTGTGAGGTGAAGGGTGTTGTCTGTTGATATTTCCTTCTAGTTGAATGTGCTATTTTTGTGGCATGTGTTTTATGCCCCTAACTTTATGTTCTGGCCTAACTTTTTTATGCGGTGGTGCTTTGAGGTAATGTTATGTTCAGTCCAGGATTGATTTGGGTCTCCTGAATTTTGTTGGGTTGTTGGGGTAGTTCCCTAGTCTGTTTATGAGCGGGTTTTCGGAATTGCGCGCATTTCGATAAAATGCGGCCGCGAGTTCTCGAAATCTTTGAGTTAGTGTTTTCATTCCCGCGCCTTCGTGTGTATCTGCCGTGGGGAATCGAGAGGGGACGTGTAGTGCCCGTCGCAGTGCCCTATTTTGAGTTCTCTGCAGCCTCGCTATGTGCGACTTGGCTGCGTATCCCCACACTGGACAGGCTACTCGAATATTGGTCTTACTAAACTGCAGTAGAGCCTGACTCCAGTTGTTGCTGCGAGGCTGCTACTGCAGTTCAGTAGTGGGTATAATTCATTCAGCCTGGCGCTTGCCTTATTTCTGAGATCGTTTATGTGCGATCTCCAGGTAAGGCGCTGGTCTATAGTGACCCCAGGTACTTTGCAGTTTTTTTCCACGGGATTTCACGCCTGTGGAGCCTAAGTGTGGTGTTTTGTCTATGTCGGTGTGCGATGGATCGTTTGCCTTTTCGTTGTGTGAGCATGATTGCTTGCGTTTTATCGCCGTTTACTGTTATCCTCCATTTCTTGGCCCATGTTTCAGTGTTGTTGAGTAGGTTTTGTATTCTCCGCGTGACAAGTGATCTGTTGGTGCTGGTGGCAAAAAAGGCCGTGTCATCAGCGTACTGGGCTGTGTGAGTCTGTGGGGCGGTCGGTGTGTCGGCTGTGTACAGGTTGTACAGCACGGGGCCTAGCACCGAGCCCTGAGGGACTCCAGCCCGTATGCCTCGTGTGCTCGATTTAGCAGTGTCTACTTTGACACAGAATTTTCGATTTGCTAGGTAGCTGCGCAGTAGTTTAACTACTTGGCCGGGGAACCCTAACGTGTAAAGTTTGTAGAGTAGTCCAGTGTGCCACACACTAGCTTTGGCTACATCGAGTAGCACTAGGCCACAGTAGCCTTTCCGGTTGAAGGCGTCTGTGGCGGCTTCGACTACTCTCATAAGTTGTTGGGGTGCTGAGTGTTTATTGCGAAATCCGAATTGGAATTGGGGGAGCATTTCTTCTCTGCGTATGTATCGTTCTATGTGAACCAATAGGAGGCGCTCGTATTTACTGAGAGTGGGGAGTAAACTTATGGGGCGGTGGTGCTGGGGAAAAAGTGGGTCTTTTCCAGGCTTAGCGATCGCGACCACTTCCGCGTGTTTCCACTGCTTCGGGAATGTTTGTGTTCGCGTGATCTCATTGAATATTTCTGTCAGTTTTTCTATCGCTAGCTGGGGCAGGTGTTTAAGCAGTTCATTGGTGAGGAGGTCATGACCTGGGGCTTTCTTTGTGGGCAGAGATCTGATGGCTTTTGCTACCTCCTCGGTTGAGAAGGCAGGTATATCGTCAGCGACGTCATCTTCTGCTGCGAGAAATGCAGTTAGCTGTTCTCTGACTGTTCTCTCATGTTCCTGGTCTTGCGCTTCTGCTGGGGTGAATTGTTTTTCGAAGACGTCGGCGAGTGCGTTGGCTTTGTCATGGGCGCTGAACACTAGTCCTCTCTCGCCATGCAGAGGCGGCATCCTAGCGCGTCTTTTGGTGAACTGCTTGGTGGCTTGCCAGAGGCTGTTGTCCTGCACTTTGAGAGCCGTGAGGCGGTCCGACCATTGCTGGTTTCTGTGCTCAGTGAGCGACGCCTTAAGCTCTCTTTGTAGGCGGTTGAGCAGCCTCCTGGTTATCGGGTTTCGCGTCACTTTCCATTCCTTCGCGGTCCTGTTCTTGTGTCTTATCTGGGCAAGCAGCTGGGGTGGCAGTCGCTGTGTGGGAGGTGGACTGGGAGGGGGGTTGGGTGTAGCGCCCTTTGCTGCTTGCAGGATCGCGTCGGTGAAATTTCTCAGCGTTTGTTCGATGTTGTCTAATGGGAGCGGGGTGTTTGCTAAGTCTGCTGTTACTTTCTCTTTGAATTGTTCCCAATTGGTACTTTTGTGTGTGAGTAATCTCTGGGTGGGTGGCAGCCACCCGCCCACGTCGATTTCAAAGATTACAGGATTGTGGTCGGATGACATTTTGTTCAGTGAGCTCGCGGCCACAAAACCTGGGAGACCTTTCGTAACAGCTATGTCGAGGACGTCCGCCCTGTTGCCGTTCAGGGGGAAATGTGTGGGTTCCTCAGGGCCCCACACATGAAGTTGGTGGATGCGCGCGATGCTTTTCAGTTGTCGGCCCGCTCTGTTTGCACACCTGGAATGCCAGTCTGTGTGTTTTGCGTTGAGGTCTCCCCCAACTACGAGCTTGCCCCTGATTTGCCCTAGTTTTACGATGTCGTCTTCTTCTAAGGTGCGGGTGGGGGGTCGGTATGCCGCAACCACAGTTACCGGACCTGTGGTTGTCGCTACCTCGATTGCTACTGTTTCCAATGAATGAGGTTGGGATGGCTTTTATATACCATCTGCCTCCCTCCACCCACCACTTCCCCCCAGGGAGCCAATAGGAACGCAGCAACACCCCACCTGGAGATGAATGCTGGTCGGAGCGCCCTGGACAGGTCGGTGCAGGTCTGAGCACACTGGGTAAGTCGGTCTGCGAGCACAGCCTGCGTCCTGCTGGTCGTGGGTTTTTGCTATTCTACAAAACTGAACGTGAGATTGGATGTAGGTAATTCTCTCCCCATTTCGCGGTAACTATAAGTTCAGCTTTCTGTGTATCTAGGGTTGTCATAATTTCTATCTGACTACCTGGGGCATTTCTATAAAATTGACTAAAATGACCGTAATGTGGGAAGGAGAAATGGGGACAAAGCGGGCTACATGTCTGAAGCTTAAAAAAGTGAAAGACTGGAGCAAATACCGCTTTCAGCTGCGAACAGCTGCAGCTATACAAAAAATAACGGAGCTTTGAAAGATCAATGCGTGTATGTTTGACAGTGCAGGTCGCTAAGGATTACTTCGCAATTGCTGTTGGTTTTGTTATGCTCAGCGGCGCTTTTTTTGCGACTTCGGAAACGTTAAGAAGCTTGGAACTTAGCGTGAAAGTGTAGCTCACTGATTTCAGAGACATGATGCTGTTTAACGGTATGACAGCACATTGCCAATTTCGCTGCTGTTACTAATTGCGCCTGTTTGAATGAATTAGAAACAAAGTAACTGTCAAATAATTGCGTAGGCTTCCGCGGCCAGAGTCAGTCGACATAAAAGTTTTCTGGGTATGATACGGCGTCACAATGTAAAAAACTACTGCAGCAGTAGTTTTTTAAATTATGACGCGGTACCATACCGAGAAAACTTTTATGTCGAAAGTAACTGTCCATTTCGTTAAGTGCTTCAGATGCACGTTTGATCTGTGCTTAAGTTAGCTAAATGATCCTATATCTGCCCTTCTCCCTTTCTCAATAATATCATAACACTTGCAAATTATACATTCTGCTTCACCGTCACACCTCCTCCGTTTTATGAACAAACATTCATCTGAATATTTTTCTTTCCGGCCGCTGTGGCCGAGCGGTTCTAGGCGCTTCAGTCCGGAACCGCGCTGCTGCTACGGTCGCAGCTTCGAATCCTGCCTCGGGCATGGATGTGTGTCATGTCCTTAGGTTAGTTAGGTTTAAGTAGTTCTAAGTCTAGGGGGCTGATGACCTCAGATGTTTAGTCCCATAGTGCTTAGAGCCATTTGAACCATTTTAATATTTGTCTTGTGACGAACACTTCCTCTTCGGCACTTTCAGTTCACTTGAAATAATAAAACAGCTTAATACCAAATTAACTGCGATACGACTCGTAGAAACAATCATGTTGCTGTAAAGATCAAACAAAAGTGACATAAGGTACACTGATGGTGGTCCATCAATCTGGCATTACGCATTCGAGTCATAGTGCTTAAAGCTAATTGTCTTAACATATTGAGGAAGTAAGAGCTCTAGAATGTTTTTCAAAGGTATAGCAACGGCTCTGTTTCTGAATAAGCAGAGCTGTGCAGTTACTGTCCCCGTTTAGTAGAGATAACCGAAGCATGACCATACTTGCAAGTGATTATCAAGTTACATACAGCTGGTGCGGAGAAAGAGACAAACATAAGTCTATTGTACGCTTAGAATAAAGCATTCTTTGCATTCGAGCCTATAGCAGGTTTTTTGAAAATTCAGCTCCCGCACACACATGTTGTAGGATCTAAACAGGTAGTATTAATAAGTCGCCGTTTCTCACACATGTAACAAACAAAATCTTTGTATGACGCTCTAAAAAGCTCTTTTGTTTTTTCGCAACTAACTCAGTTTTGTCATCTGCAACAATAGATCCGTCTCGCGGTAATCCTCTTCCCGCTCCAAAGTGTTAAAGAGGTACGGTGCTTAGCAACAGGAACTTAAACTGTGCTTATACTCGATACAGAAAAGTCGTACAGTTTCTCCACCCATTTGTTTGTCCCCTAAAAATTAACTCCGAATGGACGTACTCTACTACATATTTCACTCGCAATGATGTCTTCGTCAGGCAAAATGTGTATGATCTTGGTGGTAGGTAGGTCTACGGTAGCTATGCATGGAATGCACTGACACAACCCCTCACTTGGCAGTCTGAATATAAACACATCAAAAAAACTTTTGCGTCACCGCGGTTACGAGAGTTCCGGGACCTGTACAGAAAATTGGAATAGAGATCAACATAAACATCACTTCCGCACTTTTTATTATTCATAAAAACCACACATTGCTTGTTGTACCACCATACAGCGAGACCTTCAGAGGTGGTGGTCCAGATTTCTGTACACACCGGTACCTCTAAAACCCAGTTGCACCTCCTCTTGTATTGAAGCATGCCTGTATTCGTCGTGGCATCCTATCCACAAGTTCACCAAGGCACTGTTGGTCCAGATTGTCCCACTCCTCAACGGCGATTCGGCGTAGGTCCCTCAGAGTGGTTGGTGTATCACGTTGTCCGTAAACAGCCCTTTTGAATCTATCCCAGGCACGTTCGATAGGGTTCATTTCTGAAGAACATGCTGGCCACTCTAGTCGAGTGGTGTCGTTATCCCGAAAGAAGTCATTCACAAGATGTGCACAATGGGGGCGCGAATTGTCGTCTATGAAGACGAATGCCTCGCCAATATGCCCCCGACATGGTTGCACTATCGGTCGGAGGATGTCAGTCACGTATCGTACAGCCGTTACGGCGCCTTCCGTGACCACCAGCGGCGTACGTCGGCCCCACATAATGCCACCCCAAAACAGCAGGGAAGCTCCACCTTTCTGCACTCGCTGGACAGTGTATCTAAGACGTTCAGCCTGACCCGGTTGCCTCCAAACACGTCTCCGACGATTGTCTGGTTGAAGGCATATGCGACACTCACCGGTGAATAGAATGTGATGCCAATCCTGAGCGGTCCATTCGGCATGTTGCTGGGCCCATCTGTACCGTGCTGCATGGTGTCGTGGTTGCAAAGATGGATCTCGCCATGGACGTCGGGAGTGAAGTTGCGCATCATGCAGCCTGTTGCGCACGGTTTGAGTCGTAACACGATCTAAGGCGCTGCAGTCATGGACTGTGCGTCTGGTCCCGGCGGAGGTTCGAGTCCTCCCTCGGGCATGGGTGTGTGTGTTTGTCCTTAGGATAATTTAGGTTAAGTAGTGTGTGAGCTTAGGGACTGATGACGTTAGAAGTTAAGTCCCATAAGACTTCACACACACATTTCGTAACACGACGTCCTGTGGCTGCACGAAAAACATTATTCAATATGGTGGTGTTGCTGTCAGGTTTCCTGCGAGCCATAATCCGTATGTAGCGGTCCTCCTCTGCAGTAGTACCCTAGGGTGGCCTGGGCGAGGCGTGTCATAGACAGTTCGTCTCTCTCTGTATCTCCTCCATGTCCGAACAACATCGCCTGGACACTTCCCTTGTTGAGAGCGCTTCCTGGCACAAGGTAACAATGCGGACGCGATCGAACCGCGGTATTGAACTACAGAAGACACGAGCTGTGTACCCTCTTCCTGATGGAATGATTGGAACTGATCGGCTGTGGGAGCCCCTCTGTCTAATAGGCGATGCTCATGCATGGTTGTTTACATCTTTGGGCGGATTTAGTAAGATCTCCAAACAGTCAAAGGGACTGTGTCTGTGGTGCAATACCCACAGTCAACGTCTGTCTGCAGGAGTTCTGGGAACCAGGGTGATGCAAAACTTTTGTTGTTGTGTGTATATATGACGCCACTGTGTGTTGGCTGGATTTATAAGTATCAAAAATACGAAAAGGTTTCATGAAAGTGGTGAAATCGATAAATAAAGAAGGATGCTATGGATTTTTGAAATTGTAATTATATCCTTTATTCATCGAGAAATATGTGATGGCGGGAGGCTTTTTTGCGGAAACTACACCCAGCTGGTGCGAGTGTGGACGTATCATAATTCTTTTGTACAGCTATAAACGATAGAAATGTTATGTTGGTTGAAGGTAAAGGTACTGTGGGATATGTTCTGACAAATCACCAGACGTTTGTGGAAAGTAATCAAACTGCTATTCATGTAAAAATATTATGTATGTCTAGTGGAAAGGGGAGGATAGATTTGACATGGTGAACTGTGATTTTAATTCATTGAGGAGTATATCCGAACGCAAGGGGTGACATCCATTTCGTAAACACTGCACAATATAGCAATGTAGGGGCTCAACTGGACTTGCTATAGTATACAAACAGGATGGGCAATATGGCTGTAACAAATCTGATACACAGAACGTCCCCTCTTTCGGAAGTGCTAACAGGAAGACTTAAACGTCAAATAAATTCCTACAACCGCGGAGAATTGAGACATCTGTCCAGTGTGAGTGTGGGCATACTATGATTTTTTAGAATGCTGTACACATATAAACGGTAACTGCACTGCTTGTCTGAAATGTGTATATGTTGCAGTGTAAAGTTATTACGTCTTATGTTTTGGCATGTGCAAAGAAAATGACTGTGTGTATTATCATGAGGTAGACATAGATTCAACACATTGATAGCCATAAGGGTATGAGATAGATTTTATGTGGAAAATTATGTGCACTATAGATTCTGAAATTTCAATGCGAGATTCGTTCCAGAACCACAGCCATTAAGAGGAAACGTTTTCAGTACATCACTCAGTGTTAGACTGCAGCAGCAATCCCAATATTTAATTGTAGTTACACTGATAAATATGTGCCTGGTTCCCAATATTCTTGTGAGTCTGGAGACGACCACAGAAAGCATAGCAGCAAGCAAGCAGGTTAGGGCTGGAACCAATATCTCATCAGATGTCTTTGTCCCGGGCTGGGGCTTTCCCATCCTTCGTAAACCAGTTCAAAGAGTCTGAGAAGTCTTTATGTCTGTCACGGGTTATGATGATTTGGCTCGTGGCTCCTGCTGGAAGGGTGAACAGAGAACTAATAACCAGTTTGCACTCATCCACCTTTGGGAATGAGTGTATTGCGAGTAAAGTCCGTGGAAAATTGATAAGATTCAGTATTAAGAGTGTTTCTGTTAGCAGTAGTGATAGTGTTCGAACTTCTACTACTCCAGTCATCTTCAGAAGCCCTCCGTGGCTAATAGTTCTCTCTCTCTCTCTCTCTCTCTCTCTCTCTCTCTCTCTCTCTCTCTGGCTGTCATGTGCTTCTGCAGCTGTGGCCATGGGCTGCATTTAAGGCAGTAGTTTTCTCCGGTCTCTGAGCATTGTCGCTGTACTGCAACACGGTGTGCTGCTTGTGGACATCTGGAAGGTGAGTATATGGGATGTGCTAGTGTTTCAGCGATCTCAGGCATCGAACCATGAATCGATCATTTTCTCAATACATGACAGCGGTATTTGTTGTTGTTACTATCCCATCACGCCATATAGCCATTCCTGCCTTCTTCTTCATCCTGGTGTAACTGAGAGAACAAGTGAACTTAGGAATTCTACAGTACTTTTAGGAAAGAAGATGAACTTAGCAGACCAATAGTGGTCAGGAGCGTATAACCGTGATGGTATAAAACCACGTCGAAATTTCGTAGTCCAACTATCATTTCATACATCACCACTTCCAATTGTGACGTCAAATAATAATAGGTTTGGATTACGGAAAGAAATTTTTGATGAAAAACATAGTACTGTTGGCGAAGAGTTCTTGGGCTTCCAGACGGGTGGCGGTGTCTTCAAACTGCGACGTTTCGACGAGTGACATACTCGTCGAAACGTCGCAGTTTGAAGACACCGTCACCCGGCTGGAAGCCCAAGAACTCTTCGCCAGCTGTATACGCCGGGAAAGCATACATTCACATTCATAGTACTGTTGTTTATGCGCCCAAACTACTGTGCAGTTTTATTTCGAGTAGTCTTAAACTGTGTGAAACAAATTGTTTAAACAGCTATATTAATGATTCGTTTGGCACTTCTGAAGCAACATTCGTGACATCTTCAACATGTGACACTCTGCACCATATTTAATAGCTCCTGAAGCAGTCTGTAAAGTGTACCACAAGAAAGTGCACTAGGAAGGCTGTCGCAGTTTAAGAGTCCATGGTAGAATGAAATATCCCATGCTATCTCCTACGTCATCTGCAAAGCACACCAAAGCTCTCTCTCTGTTTGTATGCAACATGTTTTTTTTTTTTTTCTTAAATTGTATTTCGACTCAGCCTTCTACTGGTTTTGTGATATCGTCAATTTGTGTGTGTGAAATAGCTACTACATATGCCTTATGCTCCCTAATGACGATCATGTGATCGGAAATTTAATTATTTATTAACTTCGGTGGTACTTCTGGGTCGATTCCCAGTTAAGTATTTGCTTTGGAAGGAAAGCATCTCACATGCGGTGGTATCTGACCGGTTGGGTCATGCATTCAGACCACTTGAGATGGCAGAGGACCCCTACAGGAAGTGTGCTCTTGTTCCGCTGCCACCTGCTGCGCCCGGCACCGACACCAGCGGTTCCAAGTCCCCCAGTGCACAAGCCAGACCATGGTGCTATTTACATAGCCCTGCATGGTGAGGCAGCCGAGAGCCGTCGCGGGCCTTGGGTTGTGCAGCTGGGGCAGCAGATGCTGCGAGCCTGGCACGTGGCTTCTTCCAGTATCCACAACTCTGGTGCATGGAGCACATGGGAGAAAGTTTTTCAGATATGTTTAACCCCCCAGGGGGTCCACAACTCTTTTGTGGATACGTGCATAGCGAGCACGGGACCCCGAGCTAAAGTGGCCCTCCTTCCTTTCCGGGCTGCATACCTTCCCTTTCCGCATCCTTCCCTATCCCCCATCTTCGCCCCCCTCCCCTCAACTCTGGCTCTTTCCTTCCCTTTCTCCCCCTCTGGGAGTATGGTTTGCCCTACGTCCGGAGAGGACGCTCGTAAATGTAACGCATTCTTCGCCTTCTCTGCTTGTATGTCTTCATCCTTCCTTTGTCCTCCTCTTTTCCTTACCTCTTCTCTTTACCCTTTTCTCCGCTGCGGCGTTTGAGACCTCTCGTTTCCTTTCCCTTTCTTTGTTTTTCCCTTTCTCTTTCTTCCTCCCTGTGCGTGTCTGAAGGCCTACCCACGCATTTTGTGCGTAGCCGGTGACGGGGTAACGCGTAATTCCCCTCCCCGGGTAGACAGGTAGGACACGTACGTACCCCCCGGTAACGGCCAGGCCCAGGGAGGGGTGATTACCCGAGCTGATACCTTCCGAAAGTGCCGATTGGTCCCTCCGTCCGTTTGTCGGGAGGTGTGAACAATCACCTAAGATGGGAGTGCCCTCAGAGAGGGCCCCCACAAGGGAGGAGCGCGCCATCGGAGACGCCGGTAATCATGGGGGATTCTTCTGCAATGGTTTCCTCACCTTCCACTATGTCTGCTCACAAGCGTAAGTTCACTGAGTCTCAGCCACAGACAGTTCTTCCATCGTTACCACAGTTCCTTGTTGTTTCTCGGTCTGACGAAGGTCATGACTTCTCCACGGTCAACCCTTTCATTATTCAAAAAGGTGTCGACGCAATTGCAGGTCCTGTAAAGTCTTGTTCCAGATTGCGGAATGGCACCTTGTTGTTAGAAACAGTCAGTGCCCTCCAGGCACAAAAATTGCTGCGTACTTCACTGCTCCACACCTTCCCTGTCCGGGTTGAAGCGCACCACACTTCAAATTCCTCGCGTGGAGTCGTTTATACACGCTCCCTCGATGGATTGTCTGACGAAGAAATTCAGCACTACCTGTCTGACCAGGGCGTAACGGATGTTCATAGAGTTATGAAAAGGGTTGACACAAACATCATTCCAACCCGCACTGTCTTCTTGACATTTGACAAAGTTCAACTCCCATCGAAAATCAAAGTAGGCTATGAGATAATTTCCGTTCGCCCTTACGTCCCAAACCCTACGCGTTGCTATCGGTGTCAGCGGTTCAATCACACCAGCCAGTCCTGTTCCAATCTGGCCAAATGTGTTACGTGTGGCAAGGATGCCCATGAGGGTGCTTGTCCACCTCCATCACCTCGCTGCATCAACTGTATAGGTGACCACGCTGCTTCCTCTCGAAATTGCCCCGTTTTTAAAGACGAAAAGCTCATCCAGGAAATCAGAGTGAAGGAAAAGGTGTCGACCTTTGCTGCTCGAAAATTATTCGCCAGCAACAGCCCACCGGGCCTCAGACAGGAAAATACAGCACTGTCCTTGCTTCTCCTCGGCCAACAAAGGAGGCGGCCACGCAGACTTGTGACCTCACCTTTAGTGCCACAGTCGTCCGATCGGCCAGCGCAAAGATCGCCCGTTCACCCTCACCACTTTCGCCTGCCCACTCTATGGCTCACCCTTCATCAGGTTCTGCTAAATCTCGAGCCCAAAAGTCAGACACCAAGACTTCGAAAAAAGAGCATACTCGTGAAGACTTTTTACGTACCCCAACTTCACAACCATCGGTTCCTCCTCCATCAAAACATCATATTTCCAATAAGGCTACTAAGAAACCCAGTTCATCTCCTTCTCCGCCAAGGCATGTCCCATCTACAGCACCACCTGGCGGAAATCGCCCTCGGCCGTCTTTTGTGTCGCCAAGGCGCACTGCTGGCGGCCGATCAACCGGCCGATCGCTGGTGTCAGGAGCTCCTCCTGAACAACCTATGGATCAGGATCTTCTGCCTTCGGCTGAATGCCATTCCATGCTGTCGGTCGCAAGCTCTGAGCAGTCGTTGAGTTGACGGCAACCTTGGTCACATTCCTCCATTTTCTGTTCACCCTATGTCCATTATCCACTGGAATATCCGCAGCATTCGAGCCAATCGGGATGAATTGTCGATCCTCATACGATCCTACTCGCCGGTCATCTTCTGTCTTCAGGAAACAAAGCTGCGTCCCCAAGACCGCTTTGTTCTCCCCCATTTTCAGTCTGTCCGATTTGATCTCCCCTCTGTTGAAGGCACTCCAGCCCATGGAGGACTCATGATTCTTCTCCATGATACTCTCCATTATCACCCAATCCACTTAAACACTTCCTTCCAAGCTGTCGCTGTCTGTCTTTCCCTTTCCGGATATACCTTTTCTCTTTGTACTGTATACATTCCATCGTCCACACCAATGGCACGAGCTGGTCTCCTTCATCTTCTTGGTCAGCTTCCACCCCCCTATTTGCTGGTTGGGGACTTCAATGCCCACCACCCGGTTTGGGGATCTCCAAATCCTTGTCCACGTGGCTCACTATTGCTAGACGTCTTCCACCACGCGGATCTAGTTTGCCTCAACACTGGGGTCCCTACATTTTTGTCTGCCTCCACGACAAATTTCTCTCATTTGGACCTTTCGGTCGGTACTGTTCCGCTAGCTCGGCGCTTCGATTGGTTCGCCCTTGATGATACACACTCGAGTGACCACTTTCCATGTGTCCGTAGACAGCAGCCTCAACTGTCATATATGCGCCCGCGACGCTGGAAGTTTGCCCAAGCCGATTGGACACTTTTTTCGTCTCTCGCGACATTCGATGACCGTCACTTTCCCAGCGTCGACGATGAGGTCACACATATTACCGACGTTATTCTTACAGCTGCGGAACGTTCAATACCACGCACCTCCGAATTGCCCCGGCGCCCCCCCCCCCCCCCCCCCCCCCAGTTCCTTGGTTCCTTGGTGGAACGAGGCGTGCCGTAACGCAATACGTGAGCAGCGACGTGCTCTTCGCGTTTTCCGCCACCATCCTACTTTGGCCAACTGTATCCGCTATAAGCAGTTCCGTGCGCGATGCCGTCGCGTCATCCGCGATAGCAAGAAGGCAAGCCGGAAATTCTTTAATTGCTCATTTAACACCTTCACTCCCTCATCGGAAGTTTGGAGTCGGCTTCGACGGTTCTCAGGCTCACCTAGTTTCTCCCCGGTCTCTGGGCTCACTGTCGCGCTAGATACATTAGTGGACCCCGTCGCAATTTCTAACTCATTGGGTCAGCACTTTGCTGAGATTTCGAGCTCTTCAAATTACCCGCCAGCGTTTCTCCCGAAGAAACGTGCAGCGGAAGTGCGACATCTTGCTTTCTCCTCTCAAAATCACGAAAGCTACAATACTGTTTTCTCCATGCGGGAACTCCAACATGCCCTCTTTTCTTCTCGCTCCTCCGCCCCAGGACCGGATGGTATCCACGTCCAAATGTTGCTGCATTTATCAACCCATAGTCTGCGTTACCTCCTTCACCTTTATAATCGAATTTGGACCGACAGTACTTTTCCCAGACGATGGCGGGAAGCTATCGTCGTTCCTGTCCCGAAACCTGGAAAGGACAAACATCTCCCCTCTAGCTATCGCCCCATTTCTCTCACGAGTAGTGTATGTAAGGTTTTGGAGCGTATGGTGAATTGCCGTTTAGCTTGGTGGCTGGAGTCCCGCAGTCTTTTAACACCTGCCCAATGCGGATTCCGAAAGCATCGTTCTGCAGTTGACCATCTTGTTGCTCTCTCCACTTATATCTTGAACAATTTTCTCCGGAAACGCCAAACAGTAGCAATATTTTTTTTTTTTTTTTTTGATCTGGAGAGAGCATACGATACCTGTTGGAGGACAGGCATCCTCCGCACACTGTTCTCTTGGGGCTTTCGGGGTCAGCTGCCCATTTTTCTTCACGAATTTATGGCAGAGCGCACATTTAGAGTGCGGGTGAACACTACTCTCTCCCGTACTTTCTCCCAAGAAAACGGGGTACCCCAGGGCTCCGTGCTGAGTGTTGTACTGTTTGCCATCGCCATAAATCCAATTATGGATTGTCTCCTTCCTGATGTCTCGGGCTCCCTCTTTGTGGACGATTTTGCGATCTACTACAGCTCTCAACGGACCAGCCTTCTTGAACGACGTCTTCGAGGATCTCTCGATCGCCTCCACTCTTGGAGCATCGAAACCGGCTTCCGTTTTTCTCCCAGTAAGACCGTTTTTGTTCATTTTTGGCGACGTAAGGAGTTTCTTCCACCCTCCTTACATCTAGGACCTGTCAACCTTCCGTTTTCGGACGTCGCTAAATTCTTGGGTCTTATGTTTGACAGAAAACTGTGCTGGTCCTCCCACGTTTCCTATCTTTCGGCTCGCTGTCTGCGATCCCTCAACACCCTCCGCGTCCTGAATGGTACCTCCTGGGGAGCGGACCGAGTGGTCCTTCTCCGCCTCTATCGCGCCTTAGTGCGCTCGAAATTGGACTATGGAAGCATAGTCTACTCCTCTGCTCGGCCGTCTATTCTTCGGCGTCTCGACTCTACCCATCACCGTGGATTACGTTTAGTGTCTGGAGCTTTTTACACCAGCCCAGTGGAAAGCCTTTATGCTGAGACTGCTGAACCTCCGCTGTCCAGTCGGCGAGCTGTCCTTCTGAGTCGTTATACTAGCCATCTGTCTTCCATGCCTGCTAATCCAGCCCATGACTTTTTTTCGACGCCTCCTTTGATGTAGGGTATGCAGGCCGCCCCTCCTCCCTACTACCACCGGGAGTCCGCTTCCGTCAACTGCTCCATTCTCTTTCCTTCCGCTTTCCTAAAACCTTCTTGACAACTTGGGGTACAGCACCGCCTTGCCTCCGTCCCCGGATCTGCCTGCTCCGTGACCTTTGTCAGTTTCCCAAGGACGGTACCCCTTCACTTGTTTATCGTCGGGCATTTTCTGCTCTATGTGCACAAATGAAGGAAGTCACATTTATTTACACTGATGGCTCAAAAACATCGTTTGGTGTAGGGAGTGCCTATATTGTTGGCGACACCCCAAATCAATTTCGGCTTCCCGACCAGTGTTCGGTTTATACTGCGGAGCTTTACGCTGTCCTCCAGGCTGTCCACTACATCCGCCGCCATCAGCGGATACAGTACGTTATCTGCTCAGATTCTCTCAGCTCTCTCCTCAGTCTCCAAGCTCTTTACCCTGTCCACCCTCTGGTCCACCGGATTCAGGACTGTCTGCGCTTGCTCCACCTGGGAGGCATCTCGGTGGCGTTCCTCTGGCTCCCGGGACACGTTGGTATCTGTGGAAATGAGGCAGCCGATATAGCGGCCAAGGCTGCAGTCTCTCTTCCTCGGCCAGCTATTCAGTCGCTTCCCTTCGCCGATGTACGGAGCCTTTTACGAGGTGCATTCAAGTTCTAAGGCCTCCGATTTTTTTTCTCCGGACTGGAAAGAGATAGAAACATGCGCATTGTTTTAAAATGAGGCCACGTTCATTGTCAATACGTCCCAGAGATGACAGCACCGTACGGCAGATGGAATTTTACCGCCAGCGGCAAGAATAAGAACTGTTTTAAATACTTAAATTGGCGACGTTTTCCTTACTTGAACAGCGTGCAATCATTCGTTTTCTGAATTTGTGAGGTGTGAAACCAATTGAAATTCATCGACAGTTGAAGGAGACATGTGGTGATGGAGTTATGGATGTGTCGAAAGTGCGTTCGTGGGTGCGACAGTTTAATGAAGGCAGAACATCGTGTGACAACAAACCGAAATAACCTCGGGCTCGCACAAGCCGGTCTGACGACATGATCGAGAAAGTGGAGAGAATTGTTTTGGGGGATCACCGAATGACTGTTGAACAGATCGCCTCCAGAGTTGGCATTTCTGTGGGTTCTGTGCACACAATCCTGCATGACGGCCTGAAAATGCGAAAAGTGTCATCCAGGTGGGTGCCACGAATGGCTGCCCGTGTGGCATGTTGCCAAGCAATGTTGACGCGCAACGACAGCATGAATGGGACTTTCTTTTCGTCGGTTATGACAATGGATGAGACGTGGATGCCATTTTTCAATCCAGAAACAAAGCGCCAGTCAGCTCAATGGAAGCACACAGATTCACCGCCACCAAAAAAATTTCGGGTAGCCGCCAGTGCTGAAAAAATGATGGTGTCCATGTTCTGGGACAGCGAGGGCGTTATCCTTACCCATTGCGTTCCAAAGGGCACTACGGTAACGGGTGCATTCTACGAAAATGTTTTGAAGAACAAATTCCTTCCTGCACTGCAACAAAAACGTTCGGGAAGGGCTGCGCGTGTGCTGTTTCACCAAGACAACGCACCCGTACATTGAGCTAACGTTACGCAACAGTTTCTTCGTGATAACAACTTTGAAGTGATTCCTCATGCTCCCTACTCACCTGTCCTGGCTCCTAGTGACTTTTGGCTTTTTCCAACAATGAAAGACGCTCTCCGTGGCCGCACATTCACCAGCCGTGCTGCTATTGCCTCAGCGATTTTCCAGTGGTCAAAACAGACTCCTAGAGAAGCCTTCGCCGCTGCCATGGAATCATGGCGTCAACGTTGTGAAAAATGTCTACGTCTGCAGGGCGATTACGTCGAGAAGTAACGCCAGTTTCATCGATTTCGGGTGAGTAGTTAATTAGAAAAAAAATCGGAGGCCTTAGAACTTGAATGCACCTCATATGTCGTCGTGTTGTTCTTTTATGGCACGCACATTGGTCGACACTTCTCCATAATAAATTGCGGGACGTGAAAGCTCTTCCTTGTGCTTGGACCTCTTCCTCCCGAACGCGTCGTCGGGAGGAGGTAATTTTAACTAGACTCCGGATAGGGCACTGTCTTTTTAGCCCTCGACATCTTTTAAGCGGCGATGCTCCCCCACTCTGTCTCCACTGCTCTCAGCTGTGGACGGTAAGACACCTTTTAATTGAGTGCCCCTATTTTAATCCGTTACGCGCCCGTCTACAGCTGTCGCCTGATATATCGTCAATTTTAGCAGATGACACGCGCTCGGCCGATCGCGTTCTAGAGTTCATTAGTGCCAGTGAAATGACGTCAGTCATTTGAAGCTTTTTTTGGGGACAACCAACCCCTTTCTGTAGTGGATTTTCAAGCCTTCCTTCTGCTTTTAGTTTCTCCAATTTTTTGAGTTTCGTTCCCATTGCTGCTGGTTTCCATTTTCGGTTTTTTACTGTTTCCTAAGTCACGGACCGGGCGCTAATGACCATAGCAGTTTTGCGCCCTAAAACCAAAACAAAAAAAAGATATGTTTAAGTGGTCTGTGACCGTGTAATTGCATGTTTCCTTATGCAGTCAGAATGAAAAAAGCACCACATCGATTTCCAGATGAATTCTTTAAATAAACTATAGTCCACACACCAAGTTGTATCCCAAAATGGTTTAAATAGACAGTATTCCATAACCTGAAGTCAATTTCCTGACAAATTCTTTAAATAAATGAATAAACTATATTCCAAACACCACCTTGCATCTCATAAATTGTTTAAATAAACAATATTCCATACACTGCAATCAGTTTCCGCCAAATCACCAGTCAGTTGAGTCTCCCCCCCCCCCCACCCCATCTGGGAAGATGGTGTGGTGAGCTGAGGGGTTCCCAGAGAGGGAAGGGTTAATTAACTGATCAATTCAATTAATTATTCAATCAAATTGATATGAAAAGCATGCATTTTTCAGCGAGGGGAGTTCCGAAAGGTGAGGGGGAGAAGGAGGGGGAGGGAGTGATGGGTGGGGTTGACATGGATAACCACTTAACCAAACATTAGGTTAAGGACCTGTCAATAAAAAGGACGGATTATTCCTTGAGGGGTCATAATCCACTTAGCAGAACAATAGGTTAAGGACCTGTCAATCAAAAGAGGACAATATGTTTGCCCCTGAATGTAAACTTGCCTCTGATGTAGGCAACCTGCGACGTGTGCTGATCTCTCTATGCTCCCCTGCTACAGCTTTTATGCATGTCACTTATAAAGATTGTCAGTAGGCGGCACCTTCTATATTATTTTTATAAAAATGTTTGTTTTCAATGTAAATTTTTTTCACTAAAACATTAACTTTAAACCATTTCTATATCTTTTGTTATTAGTGGTGCACGAAAACGTGAAAATGATGTCTCAACCTTTAATTCTGATAAAGTAATACCGGAGATATGGCATACGGACAAAAACCAGCGTTGCGAAATTGTTTATGATTTCCAAGTGTCGTACTTTTAGTAGCCAGCCTTGTAATTCAGGGCATTCGGGTTCCTTTCCATAGAATGGGGAATGTACTCTCTCATCAGGAGACAGTGAGAGCCTTAGACCTTCTCTAGTATTGTGGGTGGTGTCCATTAGCCAGCACTCAAAGTATCTTACTAGTACCTAATATCAGCTGAGTTGACATTTCTTTGATATCCAATGTCTTCTTTCCAATCGGCCGAGTCGTCCGGAACGTCAGACAAGACGTCCGCGCATTCATCGTAAATAATCGTATCGTCTCTTTCGTCTGCCATGATGAAAGGGCACAAGTGCTTATACAAACAAAAAACTTGTTGACGTGTGTAACTTATTGTTACCTAAACGAAATACCAACAGAATGCAAAAGACACGAAAGTGCTGTCGCCGGCCACTGCGCGATACTATGTTCACGACACCACTGTGGTGTCGCCGGACGGCAAAGTGTTAAAAATGCACAAACACAAGTATTTACTTCTACATTTTATTCATTATCCTATTATTTATGAGTGGGAACAACGACAAAAATAAAATGAGAAAAAAAGACCAATTAAACGAGAACTTCGAAATAATTATACACGCGAGTCGAATGAAAATTTAATGTAATTTGCGAGCCTTTATTTGACTGGCTATTTGTGCAATGTCTGATACAATTTCTGTTGTAGAATTTCGCTGAATGGCACTCAGATACTCATCTGTGACACAAGAACAACATTTATTTTTCCTGTAATTGAGAATTGAAAAATTTTGCTTACATGAGTAAGTGCTGTCAAAAAATGTAATCATTTTGTGGGCAAACCTTTTAAGTTCTCCAAAAATAGATGGCAATATGCCAAAAAATTTAACAAGATCATTGATTTCATAGAAAGAGTTTTTCAGAATGCCATTAGACTGAGGATCAATCACATTCATTTGTAAATTACCCGGTTCGTCCTCAGTATCACTCGAAAAAGCGTTTGCAAAAATCTTCAGTTTACCATAAACCTTGTAGTAGTCACAAAATCTCTCGTTGAACTGATTTTATAGCTGCATTTAGAGGCATTTAATTTTATCATTTTTCCGATGAAAATTCGTCGACAGCTTTTTAAAATGTGGGAAACGGTTCAGCTTTTCCTCGTCAGTACGTGTTATGAAGAACTTCTTTTTTTTCATTTGGAATGCCTTTACGTCTGTGTGCATATCAAACAAAGGGTTTGGCTTTGATTGAGAAAGTTGTTGGATGTCCTCCTGAGGGACATGGTGCCAAATTCTGTCCAATTGGCGCTTTAGCTCGTCAAAATCTCGAGCTGGTAACGGGCCTGACCATAATGCTCCAAACTTACTGAACTGGGGAGAGACCCGGCGACCTTGTTGGCCAGGACAGGGTCTGGCAAGCAGGAAGACAAGCAGCGGAAACTCTCGCCCTGTGCGGGTGCGCAGTATCTTGCTGAAATGTAAGCCCAGGGTGGCTTGCCATGAACGGAAACTAAACTGGGAGCAGAATATCGTAGACGTTCCGCCGTGCTGTAAAGGTGCCAACCAAAGAGTCCTGCTATGAAAAGAAATGACACCCTACACCATCAATCTTGCTTGTACGTCGTGCGAAACGTTGATGAAAGACAACATATTCCTAGTTTTCCGGATAGAGTTTGACACGGTGCACCACTGAAGACTGTTAGCGAAGGTGTAGCATGCGGATTAGGTTCCCAGATACGTGAGTGGGTCGAAGACTTCTTGAGTAATAGAACCAACTACAACGTCCTCGACAGCGAATGTTCATGAGAAGCAAGATAACGCGAAGATTACCCCAGGGGCCGGCCGGAGTGGCCAAGCAGTTATAGGCGCTACAGTCTGGAACCGCGCGACCGCTACGGTCACAGGTTCGAATCCTGCCTCGGGCATGGATGTGTGTGATGTCCTTAGGTTAGTTAGGTTGAAGTAGTTCTAAGTTCTAGGGGACTGATGACCTAAGAAGTTAAGTCCCATAGTGCTCAGAGCCATTTGCATTTTTTTTTTTTTTTTTTTTTTTTTTACCCCAGGGAAATGTCATAAGACTGCTCTTAAATGAAGTAACGGACACGGTGAGCAGCAGTCAGCAGCAGTCAGCGGCTGTTTGCTGATGATGCTGTGGTGTAAGGGAGAGGTGTCGTCGTTAAGTGACTGCAGGAAGATACAAGCTAATTGGTTCAAATATGGTTCAAATGGCTCTGAGCACTATGGGACTTAACATCTGTGGTCATCAGTCCCCTAGAACTTAGAACTACTTAAACCTAACTAACCTAAGGACAGCACACACATCCGTGTCCGAGGCAGGATTCGAACCTGCGACCGTAGCGGTCACGCGTTTCCAGACTGAAGCGCCTAGCTGATTGGTTCAAATGGCTCTGAGCACTATGGGACTTAACAGCCTAGGTCATCAGACCCCTAAACTTAGAACTACTTAAACCTAACTGACCTATGGACATCACAAACATCCATGCCCGAGACAGGATTCGTACCTGCGCGGTTCCGGACTGAAGCGCCTAGGACAGCTCGGCCACCGCAGCCGGCTGATACAAGCTGACTTCGACAGAGTTTCTAGTCGGTGAGACGAATGGCAGCATGGTCTCACTGTAGAAAAATCTTAAGTTAATGATGATGAGTAGGAAAAGCAATCGTGTAACGTTAGAATACTGCACTAGTAGCGTGCTAGTTGAAACAGTCACGTCGATTAAATATCTATGCGTAATGTTACAAAGCGATATGAAATTAAACGAGCACCCAAGGACGGTAGCAGGGATGGGAAATGGTCAATTTCGGTTAAGTGGAAGCATTTGAGGAACATTGAGTCATGTATAAAGAAGAATATGTATAGAGCAGTAGTGACACATTCTTGAATATGTGTGGGATCCCCATCAGGTCGGACTAAAGGAAGACACCGAAGCAGTTCAGTGGCGTGGTGCTAGATCTGCTACCGGTAGGTTCACTCAGCATGCAAGTATTACAGAAATGCTTCGGCAATCCCAGAGGGAAGACGATGTTCTTTGCTCGTGGCACTATTGAGAAAATTTAGAGAACCGGCATTGGGGGCTGACTGCAGAACGATTCTACTGCCGCCGACGTAAATTTCGCCTCAGTACCACGAAGATGAGATAAATTAGGGCTCGTACGGACGCGTGTAGACAGTCGTTTTTCCCTCTGCCCATTTGCGAGTGGAACAGGAAAGGATATGACTAGTAGTGGTACAAGGTACCCTCTGCCATGCGCCATACGGTCACTTGTGAAGCATCGATTTACGTGTAGAGGTAAAAGTAGATTCATCAGACTGCGCCATCACTCGAATGTGATTCTCTCTGATGAAACTCTTTGGGGTCGACAATGAACTCGACGACTTGTAACATGTTCGTACTCACAATAAAGTAAAATGTCTTATCAGTTAACAGGTTTTCTTGCTCTACGGTCGACTCATATTGTCTTCTGCCTGCTGCTAACGCAAACTTTGTAGGAATGTAACGGGACGGCACTTCGAAGTTTAATACGAAATGCGCGTGCTTTACTGGGCCTGACATTGAAATCGCGAAGTAATTTTACTTCTTATGCATAGTATCAACGAATTAGAAAGAGCTACTTCGTTGCTAATGTACCCAGCATAAAAATTTGTGCGGTGCGGAAACATTCTCACGTTAAACGCAACACTAAAAAGGGACACTTCCCATCTCACCCCCTTTAGATTTAGTGCTAAGATGTCCCAGTGGACAGCCCTTCAAAAGCTGAACACAGATCAAGCATGAAAACAAGGTGTACTGAACCGCGAACAAAAAAAAAAAAAAAACAAAAAAAAAAAAAAAGCAGATCACACTTAAGAAGCGCAACACCGAGTTAAGAGGAAAATCGACGACGTTGTCGTTAAGTGGGCAGGGTGTTGGACTGCAAACCGGACGAGCCGCGTTCAAAATTCGTTGAGCCAGTTTCTTTTATTCCACAAAATCATGAACTGTCCGTTTGGTCATTGAAATGTTTGTTCTCTTTCTGTAGTCTTCAAGTTTGTCATACTATATACATTGGTTACAGAATGTGAGTCGTGTGGTAAGAATACATTACCGTCGCAAGTAAATGTGACGAATAGAGAGAGCAGGCGAGATACAACACGTCTCACAGAAATGAAAACAACAAATAAACGGATGTGAACTGCGTTACAACAAAGGGATTCAAGAGTCAAAACTTCCAAAATGGAATGCAACTTCAAAAACGTTAAAAACGTAAGTTTTGATAATAGCACAAGTAAAACTGTACGATTGTGAAACTGTTGCGTTCATTTATTGTAGCTTATGTGACACACTATTACGTTTTCCTCATTTCTTCGGGTTTGATCACATTCATATTCATACGAATACCTAAATTAGGTAAGGAGGCATATCTTACTCACTCTCCAGGAGTACAACTTAGGTGCGTCAATAAAAGATTCCTGTCATATGACACACGTACTGTGTCTAATGCCGTCTGTGACAGACCAGACGTGTTTTCCGGTGGAGGATTCGGTTGACTTGTCGCCTTGTCATAAAACGTTTGCGGTTCGCACTCGAAAGACACTTCCTTTCGCCTGCTAAGACCGAGCGAGGTGACGCAGCGGTTATCAAACTGGACTCGCATTCGGGAGGAGGACGACGGTTCAAACCCGCGTCCGGCTATCCTGATTCAGGTTTTCTGTGATTTCCGTAAATCGCTTCAGGCAAATGCCGCAATAGTTCCTTTGAAAGGGCATAGCCGCCTAACTTCCCCATCCTTCCCTAATCCGATGGGACTGATGATCTCGCTGTTTGGTCCCCACCATCAAATCAACAAGTCGGCTGCTAATAGAGTAACTGTGCAAAATCAACTTTCATTATAGGTCCCTTCGTTACACCTCGATGTTGCAAACCGAAGTTACACCACGACATAGACATAAATTTGAATACAGCGAACAGGCACGTCAGTGACCGAACGGAGAGTTCATCAACTTTTAAAAAAAAAAAAAAAATTACGTGAGGGTGCTTTGAAGTCCAACACCATGACCACGTGAAGCTCTTCACATTTGTTCGATGTTGTACTTCTTCAGCTTGGATCGTCCACGTTTTCTATTTTGCCACTTTTTACAATTCTGTACACCTTCTTCCTGTTTTCGTGCTTCATTTGTGTTCAGCTTCTGACGGGCCATCCGCTAAGCCCCCTACCACTAAATCTGAGGGTGGTGCGATGGGGAGTTTCCCTTTTAAGGAGCCCCCCAATCAAATATTGCCCATCTGTCTGTAACGAGATTAGCTAACAAGCTGTCTAGGACAATATGTAATTGAATACTATCAGACATGAAATAGTTCCCTTCGAAAAGCCACACTGGTATTTCAGAAACAGTATAGCAGAACATGAAATACAACAGAAACAAATGGTAATCACCATACTCAGTGTACACTACAATGAATCAAAGCAAATCCGGATCACAGCACAGTTAAGAAATCGCTTTGGAACACTGAATGGAAAATAAACACACTGACTTCTTGATACGTATCAGCAAAGACATATTACATTCATATTCATACGCCTGAAATGATCAAAATAATAAAAAGATAATACAGCTAGCACTTAATCACTCTGGCCGGTCACGGTGGCCGAGAGGTACTAGGCGCTTCGGTCGGGAACCGCGCTGCTGCTACGGGCTTCGACGACCAATCGACCTGTCATGAAATATGCTATTCAATACCGCTTCAACCGCACGCGAGCTATGTGCCGCACATCCACCATGTTGGAAGTACATCGCCATTCTGTCATGCAATGAAGCATCTTGTAGTAACATCGGTAGAACATTACGTAGGAAATCAGCATACATTGCACCATTCAGATTGCCATCGATAAAATGGGGAGGGGGGGGGCAATTATCCTTCCTCCCATAATGCCGCACCATACATTAACCCGCCAAGGTCGCTGATGTTCCACTTGTCGCAGCCATCGTGAATTTTCCGTTGCCCAATAGTGCATATTATGCCGGTTTACGTTACCGCTGTTGGTGAATGACGCTTCGTCGCTAAATAGAATGCGTGCAAAAAATCTGTCATTGTCCCGTACTTTCTCTTGTGCCCAGTGACAGAACTGTACACGACCTTCAGAGTCGTCGGCATGCAATTCCTGGTGCATAGAAATATGGTACAGGTGCAATCGATGTTGATGTAGCATTCTCAACACCGACGTTTTTGAGATTCTCGATTCTTGCGCAATTTGTCTGCTACTGATGTGCGGATTAGCCGCGACAGCAGCTAACACACCTACTTGGGCATCATCATTTGTTGCAGGTCGTGGTTGACGTTTCACATGTGGCTGAACACTTCCTGTTTCCTTAAATAACGTAACTATCCGGCGAACGGTCCGGACACTTGGATGATGTCGTCCAGGATACCGAGCAGCATACATAGCACACGCCCGTTCGGCATTTTGATCACAACAGCCATACATCAACACGATATCGACCTTTTCCGCTATTGGTAAATGGTCCATTTTAACACGGATAATGTATCACGAAGCTAATACCGTCCGCACCGGCGGAATGTTACTTGATACAACGTACTTAATACGTTTGTGACTATTACAGCACCATCTATGACAAAGTGAAAAAAGTGGTCCAGCTAAAACATTCATATTTCTTTACGTACTATACGAATATGTAATAAAAATGGGGGTTACTATTTTAAAAAATGCAGTTGATATCCGTTTGACCTATGGCAGCGCCATCTAGCGGGCCAACCTTAGCGCCATGTGGTTTCCCCCTTCAAGCTAGATGAGTTTCGTTCTTTGTATTTTTTCGTTTGATGCTTATTTCGTGAGATATTTGGCCTGGTCACTATCAATGGACCACCCGGTAGAAGGGCTGGAAAAAACTAAGGAGACGCCGCAGAAATTCGGCAAATTGTTGTTGCTCGTACGGCGGGCGCTTCCGTAAGTAAGGTACCCGAAGTTTTGGTGTTTCAAGAGGCATCGCATCGGAGATTTACAATGCACATAAGGAAAACAGAAAAACATCATCCGCTAAGTCACAACGCGGACGAAAGACTTTGTTAAGTGATTGCGACAGACGGTCAGTGAAAAGGATTGTGACGAAAACTAAGAGGGCGTCAACTGCAAAAGTCACTGCAGAACTGAATGTCGCGTTCACAAACCCTGTCAGCACCAAAACCATATGAAGGGAGCTCCACGATCAGATAATTGTAGGATGAGCCGGAATTCCAAGACCACTTGCCAATTATGCAAATGCCCATAACAGGAGATAATAGTGCCGAAGCTATAAAACATAGAGTGTGTAGCAATGGAAGAAAGTCATTTGGTCAGATGAGTCTTGTTTCACGCTGTCTACAACTTCTGGCCAAACTTGTGTCTCAAGACTAAAATATGACGCGGGTTCGACAATGATTTGGGCAGCCATACCGTGTTAATCCATGGACTCCATCATTAGGGGAGAGTGGGGGAAATACACGCACCTAAGGAAAAATCGATGTGAACCATTCGTTACGTCATTAAAACCTACGAAAATGAGTACATACCATACAATGGACACTTCTCCACATATTCCAATTGTCTGTAAATTGTTATATACAGTACCTTAATTTTGAACATTAAAATAAAAAACAGTGCAAATGCGTGGTATTCCCCACACCTGAGGGTAATGACACGCAAAGTACTGGTAATAACACGTAAAACAAACAAACCATAAAAATGTACAATAATTGCTATTTTTATTTGCTTATTAGTTACTAGAAATAGTAAACAGTATATTTAAGAACGAAATAATGTAATTCTACAAACATCTCTTATAATTTTCGTTTTTTACATTTTTATTGATTTCAAAAAGGGTTCATTTTCTCATACAGCAAAGACCGCACTTGTAACCTTTTGGAGTGTTCCAGCCACTACATTCTTCATAACTCCATCTGCTACAATAAATACATCGGTACCATAGTTCTCCATCTTTCCCAAACTCTCCACAAACTAAACACACATCTTCTGAAATCGCCAATGGATCAATATCATCCATTTCATCGTCATCACAAATGCTCTGCAAGTCCAGATTTAGGTCATCCTCGCTGCTACTTTCACTTTCTTGGTGGTGTTTCTTCTTATATAATGTCTGTTTCTTCTTTGAGCCTTTTTTAAGTTGCAGATTTCTGCACTTATCTGCTTTATCCTTTAGATTTCTTTTTTTGTTTCCTTCAGCTTTCTTTTTCATGGCTTCTTTTCGTTTCTTTATTGATAACTCCGTTAGCAGTTTATTCTTCTCTGGAGTTGCTGCAAGGATCACTGACTTCCCTTCGGCTTCCCCTTGGCTTGTTTCGTCTTAGGAAGAACTTGTTCTTGTTTTGGAACAGGAGATATGTCAAATACACTAACGTGCTTGACACATGCACTTTTAGTTGGTGTTGTTGTGACCTCTTCTAGGCCTACTAGAAGTGGAACATCTTCTGCTGAAGATCCAGGAATCTGTTCTTGACTCCTTTTGGGGATATGCGGCTCGTTTGTAGATGCAACCACTTCATTTCCATTTGTTGCATTCGGAACCTCTTCACCTTCAAGGACAACATCTCTGAAGATCTCACATTGTTGTAAGTTGTCATGCTGAAATTTGTTTGGATTGAAACGGCAAATCCCACATGCCTTAAACCCTGGCTGCCCTTTGTCCATAGTAGCGACCTTAATATATGCCTTATTAAAAAGTTCTGCTAACTCATATGGTGTAATTTTTTGATACACCTGTGACTTCATATACATGTCTTTCATTGGACCAGCCATTGACGGAACAACCATATATTGCTCCAACTGGTCCACCTTTACTTAAGATATTTGACATCCTCTTCCTGGGGAAGATAAACATAGGGGGGATGTAGGTACCAGCAGCACTGAAACAACATATCACAGTCACGTTTTTTCCCCCTTTCCCAAGACGTGGCCCCACCTATTTGTTTAACACCTTCAGGAGCCAAAACTCTGTCAGGCTTTTGTACAGTATTTATGCCCGTTTCATCGACGTTGAACACTCGCCCCTCTTTAAATTTATATTTTTCAAAGACACGTTCTAAATTTTTAAAATATGCATTAACCTCTTCATTAAATGCCTGTATTCTGTTAATGCTAGTTGCTTCAGGTTTTCTCATGCTAATACGTGGGTTTCTTTTTAAAAACAGAGCTAGCCAATCCTTTCCAGCTAACCTAGATGACTTATCAAAACTGTTTGCAATGTTGTTAGTCTCTGCATACTCAAATACAATCTTTCGCAGCTGGATGCATGTAATGCCATAGAACAGCTTGGCCATTGTAATAATATGATCCCTAATCTCAATTTCCTGTTCTGTCGAAAATGTTGTGTCTCTTCCAAGTTTTGGACCCTCGGTATTTTTAACCTTCATTCTCGTTCACAGTGTAGCTTCAGGAATCCCGAAAGCTCTTGATACTTCTCTTATTTTTCTTCCAGATTTGATGGCGTCAAGAGCCTTACAAAGTTCCTCTTGCGTCCATTTTGCTTTCTGGGTTATCTTTTATAATATCTACCCATCTGAAATTTAAAAAACCCTCGTTAGTATTGAAAATATAACCTGCAAGTGGGAATACCACGCACTTCAACAACTGCGTGGCATTACCCTACCATAAGTTCGATGACTAACCTAAGCATAGCTCGGCACCTAATTCAAATACCGGGACAAATCTAAGATAAAATTAAAGGTTTCATCTAGGGTTAGTAGTTGATACGCAAGAATTACATTAAAACAACTTATAGTAGCACTTACCTTGGAAAATAGAGCTGACCAAAATTACATCAGACACGCCGAAAATAAACAATACTTCACTGCTCCAACAATGCCACTGGAAAATGGCTGGCGTAAGCTGCATAGTAGTTGAAACTTCCTGGCAGATTAAAACTGTGTGCCCGACCGAGACTCGAACTCGGGACCTTTGCCTTTCACGGGCAAGTGCTCTACCACCTGAGCTACCGAAGCACGACTCACGCCCAGTACTCACAGCTTTACTTCTGCCAGTACCTCGTCTCCTACCTTCCAAACTTTACAGGAGCTCTCCTGCGAACCTGTTCGGAAGGTAGGAGACGAGGTACTGGCAGAAGTAAAGCTGTGAGTACTGGGCGTGAGTCGTGCTTCGGTAGCTCAGGTGGTAGAGCACTTGCCCGCGAAAGGCAAAGGTCCCGAGTTCGAGTCTCGGTCGGGCACACAGTTTTAATCTGCCAGGAAGTTTCATATCAGCGCACACTCCGCTGCAGAGTGAAAATCTCATTCTGGAAACATCCCCCAAGCTGTGGCTAAGCCATGTCTCCGCAATATCCTTTCTTTCAGGAGTGCTAGTTCTGCAAGGTTCGCAGGAGAGCTCCTGTAAAGTTTGGAAGGTAGGAGACGAGGTACTGGCAGAAGTAAAGCTGTGAGTACTGGGCGTGAGTCGTGCGTCGGTAGCTCAGGTGGTAGAGCACTTGCCCGCGAAAGGCAAAGGTCCCGAGTTCGAGTCTCGGTCGGGCACACAGTTTTAATCTGCCAGGAAGTTTCATATCAGCGCACACTCCGCTGCAGAGTGAAAATCTCATTCTGGAAACATCCCCCAGGCTGTGGCTAAGCCATGTCTCCGCAATATCCTTTCTTTCAGGAGTGCTAGTTCTGCAAGGTTCGCAGGAGAGCTCCTGTAAAGTTTGGAAGGTAGGAGACGAGGTACTGGCAGAAGTAAAGCTGTGAGTACTGGGCGTGAGTCGTGCTTCGGTAGCTCAGGTGGTAGAGCACTTGCCCGCGAAAGGCAAAGGTCCCGAGTTCGAGTCTCGGTCGGGCACACAGTTTTAATCTGCCAGGAAGTTTCATATCAGCGCACACTCCGCTGCAGAGTGAAAATCTCATTCTGCATAGTAGTTGTTACTCCTGCCGGCAGGGTGTAGCACCAACTGTGAACAGCTGGCGCCATTCAAACTGCATAAATCAGCCTGCATGGGATTACCCACATGCGTGTAATTCCCCCACCTACCCCTACTCTGCAAGTTCGCATTACTGCCAACCATTATGTGACATTTTGACTGATGAAGTTCGTACCATGGTACAATGTTTGTTCCCCAGTGGTAATACCGTGTTGCGAGACGACAGAATCCCAGTTCTCACAGCTCACTCGCATCGTCCAGGATTGGTTTTGTGAGCGTGAGGATGAATTGTCGCATCTTCCCTACCCACCACAGTCACCAGAAGTCAATGTTATTGCGACTCTCTGTGGTCTACTTTGGACAGAAGGCTGCACGATCGCTCTCCACCTTCATCATCGTTGCCTGAACACGCCCCTATTTTGCAGGAGAATGGTATATCATTTCCTGTATTTATCCATTCCGAAACGACTGGAAGCTGTTTTTATCCACCTTGCCTGTTCAAAAGTTTATAATCCAATCGCAGAACTGGTCATTAGGTATCCTCCAAAACAATGAAAACTTGCAGCGTAACTGTCTGGATCTCTCCAAGAGATCACGTTTGCCTTTTTTGTGCAGGACGCTTTTATATCTGTATCTGATGGTCTTCTGTGACGCCAGTTATGAGTGCAGTCTGAGCACTTTTGGCGACGTTTGAAGCACTAAACTCAAGTCAAATCAAAGACTGGCGAAGAGAATGCTGCCATTTGCCAGTAAAAGCAATATCTTTTTATACGAGTTGTAGCATATTAGAAATATTCTTGGTTACAATAAATGAGGAAGGCTGACATGTACCTAAAAACGTTAGTGGAATCTCCTAAAAAATATTACACTTTGAGAGACTGCTGATGGCCAAAGCACTGGCCTCGATATGTGATCGTGGCTCTCCTATCCAGGTAAGCATTTCCAGTAAAGAGCCCTTGTGCAAGATACTCACTGCGCGAATGTGGGCAGGTACACATTTCCAGTCACCTCATGAAGTGCCCTCTTTGTCTGGATTCGTACCCAGGTTTGGAACTTGCACTGGCTAAAAGCTTGCTGTCAATGGAGCCAAACACTGGTCACAACTTATGTAAATATTGTATATATTGTAAATACAATATCTGATTAAGTCAATTTGTGTTCTGTGCCCTTTATATCCTTCTCCTTTAACTTCTTTATTTATAAGTTATCAGTTGACTAATTTGTCCAAGTATGTTTCATATTCTTTATATTCAGCATCTTTTTTTTTTTTTTTATTCTTCTGACACAAAGAAGAGCATTTCCTCTGATGATGTAGAGGTTAAGTTGCTGGACAGAGTAATTTTTTTATTATAGTGTATCACTAGTTACCAGCATAATTGCTTTGGATGTAACACACCTAAGATTCTAGTAATAAAATCCAAACAACAGTACCACAGCCCATTTCCAGTCTTGTCCATTTGAGCTAGTTCTCCATTGCAAACCACTCCGATACCGACGGAACATTATAAACTCTAATCATCCTTCTTCCCTAAGGTTGTTTCACATTTGTATATTTGTTCCAACATTTAAGAGAAAAATGAATATTGCTGATAAGAAGCAAGGGTATTATATGTTGGAGCTTTCACAACTAATTCGAAACGGCACGCGTATCTACAAGGCATGATCAGAAAGTAATGTAACTGGTTGTTTCCAGATATTCCTAATGGCCCAAGAGTTACCCTGACACTAGGGAATGGTGGAGGGGTGTACCAGTTTTCCAGAGCTGCCTTCCGCAGTTCGCTCCGAGCTGTGGAAGCGTCAGCATTATTGTTGGCGTTAACTCTTGTTCAGTGCTTCTGTCATCTGCAAGATGCAGTCAACTTTGGAGCAACACTATTCAGTCAAGTTTTGTTCGGAATTCAAAAAACCTGTGGCTGAAACTTACAAAATGATTCAAGAGGCCCACAGGGAATCTGCTATGTCATATGCGCAAGTTTCCAGGTGGCTAGAATAAACGAGGGCCGGGAAAATGTTACTGATGAACCCCTCCCCCTGGATGGCCATTACCAAGTTCAGTGCCCAGTAATGTTACCAGTATAGACATATTGCTGAATCCGACAGATGTGTGAGTGTTTGTAGGATAACGGATGTGCTAAACATTTCATGAGGGGCTGTGTTTAACATCATTACCGGTGAGTTGAACATGTGTAAAGTGTGTGCCAAATTGGTTCCAACATGTTGAGTGACGAGCAGAAGCGCAACCGTTTGGAGAGCGCGATAGGACTTGTGGAACGACTGGAAAGAGACCGAAATTTTTTAGTCAACGTTGCCACCGGCACCAAAGCTCAGAGTAGCACACTCTCACGTCACCCAAGTGCATGAAAGAAAGAATGAGCAAATAGAAAATGAAAACCATGCCCATCACGTTCTTCGATGTGAAAGACATTCCATTCGAAGTTCGTACCCCATGGAACGACTTGTGTATGCAGCCTGCCACCTTGGAGCGTTAAAAAAACTAGCAGGTCGCGTCATCCGCACAATGCGCATGCCCAATTTAATGTGGGTGCTGCATTAGGACAACGCACTATGCCACACCACTCTGCTGAGTCAGGAGTTCCTAATAAAGTGCAGCTTGGCAATGCCATAGAATATTCCCAACATGGCACCGTCAGGCTTTTCCTGTTCCCGCACGTCAAAGCCAAGATGGAGTGGCGCCAATTTGATACCATTGCAGACATACATAAGGGGACGACATATACTTAAAGGCATGGGGGAATCACTGGAAGAAGTGCATCGCTGATCAAAGCAACTACTTTGAAAAGTTTTAATAGATTGTATAACAGAATTTATTGATCCAAATTGTACAAACACAACTGCATTACTTTTTGATCACATTTTTTATGTTACTAAATCAATATTCTGGAACTAATACCAGTTGCTGGTTGCGTATATAAGGGCTTCTAGGGGCAACTGATAGATTTTAAAACTTCAAAATGCTGTCCTAATATCCTCGTTATGAGGTGTAATCTTATTTTAAAAGTTTAAAACAGCAGGACAAGTATTACTGGTAGAAACTGTCTGTCTTGAGGTAGCATAACTGACAGCCCGCAAACGCTCAGACTTTACTTATCTGGTATTTGCGAATGTGACGCTTTAATGACTTCCAACAAACTTTACACATTATTTCAAACATTTTTTCTCGCTGGCACTCCAGCACAAAATGAAGAACATATAGTTCACGAGATACAACGTCATTAACTTTTTTAAACGCGTGAGAAACTAACCTGCTTAAAAATGATGCACAGTAGGACTTCAACATCAGGCGTAACGTTTCCATGTATTACTTTATGGGAAACGGGAATATGGATAACTTTATACACAACAAACTGTTCCCATAAATGTCTCTACATACATATTTTTGGCACAAAGAAAGATACACATGTACAATGTACAAGGTACAAAGGCTGACTGGAAAATTAACATGGCGGCTCGTCAGAGCAGTTGGAGTTCAAAGATCATGCTTTACGTTGTCGATGTGACCTATCGACGCCACAACTTCTTCACTACCACCTCTATTCGCAAAACACTTTGTAAACAGTATGTACATACAACATTGAACATACTCCAAAATTGTATCATTATACAACACGTAGTTCAGGAGATATGACACCATAAATATCGAGATGCGTCGAAAATAACTTTCGCTTAAAATTGTGCGCATACTAGCCCGACTATAACTATCCAGTGTTTCATAGAGAGAGCACTTAACCACTTCTAAAAATACTTCAAGCGTGATTTCAAACCTTTCCTAAACTTTTCCCGCTTACACACTTCAAGTCAAATATTTAACACAATAATTCATTTTCAAAGTAATCAGAGGTTTATAAACATGGGAGTTCGAGTTTTTGAAGAGTCGAGGGTGTACTGTTAAAATAACATTACACAAATGAACGAATACTATTTCATTTCTGAAAGTACTTCTATAAAACGTCAGACTCAGATAAATACCGCCAGAGTTGGAAGACAAGCAGAAACAAAAACACAAAAGGTGGCTAATTGTGAAATCAACCGCATGTGAAACGAATAGGAATTATCTTAATGATCAAAAAAATAGTTATAAATAAATACTTTAACATAAAGATAAACCAAAAGAATTTAAAAAATCATAGATTAGCTTTTTCCGATTCTATGATTCTAACACCTAAGAATGAAAGAGTCTCCTGACAGTAGCACTGACTAAAACGTTCTCGGGTAAGCACCCACGTCAAGACGTTAAAATACCACGAGCATCCGATCAAGAACCTTTTGCCATTGCCAAGTGGAATGACTGCTGACCGGTTGCTGGTACGTTTTTATATGCTGCAGCTTCTGGCTGTAACGTCACTGGCGTCTGTAGTATCGCCATATACGACAAGCATTGACTCCGTGTTTGATGCGCCCGCTTCAATCTCACAACAGCTGGATAGCAGGGCATGGTGGGCCATAGGCCACTGTCTATTAAGGGTGTGATTAGCGATTTTTATTTCAATGGTTTCTTTAATCACACTGTCCCAGAAACCGCAAGTGCGAACTACGACAGAAGTTTCATCAAATTTGATCTGGTGGCCATTTCCATTAGCATGCTCAGCTGAATCAGAGTTTCCGTTTGTGCAACACAAGTCTGGCCACACTCGCTAGTATAATAAGACAAAACGGCTGGAGAGTTTATTACTTATTCCACACAAAATTGTACGTCCAAACAACATTATCGTTCCTTGTCCTACAGATGCTAAAAAATGGTGACTGAATTTTGTCTCCCTGCAGCTACACAATAGGCATGAGGCCTAGGCTCCAACATTCACTATGTGATCAAAAATATCCGGACACTCACAAAAACATACGTTTTTCATATTAGGTGCATTGTGCTGCCACCTAGTGTCAGGTACTCCATATCAGCGATCTCAGTAGTCATTAGACATCGTGAGAGAGCAGAATGGGGCACTCCACTGAACTCACGGACTTCGAACGTTCTCAGGTGATTGGGTGCCACTTGTGTCATACATCTGTACGCGAGATTTCCAACCTCTTAAACATCCCTAGGTCCATCGTTTCCAATGTGATAGTGAAGTGGAAACGTGAAGGGACACGTACAGCACAAAAGCATACAGGCCGATCTCGTCTGTTGACTTGCAGAGACCATCAACAGTTGAAGAAGGTCATAATGTGTAACAGGCAGACATCAATCCAGCCCATCAAACAGGAACTCCAAACTGCATCAGGATCCACTGCTAAGTGCTATGACAGTTAGGCAGGAGGTGAGAAACTTGGATTTCATGGTCGAGCGACTGCTCATAAGCCACACATCATGCAGGTAATTGCCAAACGACACCTCGCTTGGTGTAAAGAGAGTAAGCATTGGACGGTTGAACAGTGGAAAAACGTTGTGTGGAGTGACGAATCACGGTACACAATATGGGTATGGCGAATGCCCTGCAAACGTCATCTGCCAGCGTGTGTAGTGCCAACAGTAAAATTTGGAGGTGATGGTGTTATGGTGTGGTTGTGTTTTTCAAGGAGGGGGCTTGCACCCCTTGGTTTTTTGCTTGGCACTATCGCAGCAAAGGCCTACACTGATGTTTTAAGCACCTTCTTGCTTCCCGCTGTTGAAGAGCAATTTGGGGATGGCGATTGCATCTTTCAACATGATCGAGCACCTGTTTATAATGCAAGGCCTACGGCGGAGTGGTTACATGACAATAACATCCCTGTAATGGACTGCCCTGCACAGAGTCCTGACCTGAATCCTACTGAAAACCTTTGGGATGTTTTGGAACGCCGACTTCGTGCTAGGCCTCACTGACCAACATTGATATCTCTCCTCAGTGCAGCACTCCGTGAAGAATGGGATGCCATTCCCCAAGAAACCTTCCAGCACCTGATTGAACATATGCCTG
This sequence comes from Schistocerca cancellata, assembly GCF_023864275.1. NCBI lineage: Eukaryota > Metazoa > Arthropoda > Insecta > Orthoptera > Acrididae > Schistocerca > Schistocerca cancellata. The sequence goes on along the minus strand of NC_064631.1, from coordinate 149,897,365 downwards.
CAAGAGTGGAAGCTGTCAAAAATGCTGTGCCATGAACTTGCAAGTCATTTTCAGGCAGGTGTCTGGATACTTTTGATCACATAGTGTAGGTCAAAACCATTGCTCAGTTCTTGATGGATAAAATGCATTATTTTCACAAGAAACAAAGTTGTCAGACCCAAACCAAGAAGAAAAGATAGACCTTTTCTCGTGTTTAGTAAATGAAGTATCTATTATGCAGAGTTATACACCTTTAGACCATTCACTGACAGTGCACTGTTGAAATATTGTGCCAGCTGTGCTTTTCATCAACAGCGATCAATGAGAGCTCCTATCCCTCACACCGCTTCTTCATAGCCAATTCTCCATGCAAGATATTAAGCACTCAGTCAGTTGAGATGCCTACAGTCTCAGCAATCTCATGAATTTTTATTGATCAGTCTTGCATTATCATGTCATGGAGTTTGTCAATAGTTTCTTTTTGATGACCTCAATTGGATGGCTCGAGTGCACCTCATCTTCGGTGCTTGTTCAACCATATTTAAATTCATTAATCAAAAATTAAAGGATCTCCAGTGATGGTGCAGAGTCCACATGAGCCTCATCCAACTGTGTTTTGATTTGTGCAGCAGTCCAAAGCTTCAAATGAAAATGTTTGGTAACAGCATAAAACATTGTTGTCTCAATTTTCAATCGTAATCGATACAGTGACCATTTCATACAGCTATCAACAATAACACTGTATGCTGTACATTGTTTAAATTCTTTATACAATCCTTGAAATAATCAAGCTTACCAACCGCAAAGGTACAACAAAAATGTTCCATTCTTCCATGGAAATTTACCAGACTTATGAAACCACACTTGTGCTTCAGTTGCAGGACTTATCCATTCCTTGCCTTCATTTATGTTCAATTTCATCCTCTTTTAAGGAGTAAAACAAGACTCAAAGTGTTGTAGAAATACATTGCATCACAAAACAAAGTTAAGTATGCAGATGAGGAGAAAATGAAATGAAATTTCATGAGTTTAGAGGGTATGTGATTTTATTTCTAGGATTACAAAATTGAGTCCAGTTTACAAAGCATTTGTGTTGTGTTCACCAAATAAGCTTGGCACTCAACAAAGGCTGCAGGAAGTTGCTGTATTGAGGTGGCTTGCTGTGCATGCAGCAACTGACTTGACACAGAGCAAAATGGAACTACAACAAAAATGTTTACAGTACTGGTGAATGACAATCATAATTTAATAAAAGCACTTGCCACATACTAAACTTTAGCATGATCATGAAGGATGGCAAGTTTGTCAAAGTTCACTAACTATGAACACTGGTCTGTTCCTGAATCCAGTAAATGATGACTGACTAAACTAGTAGTATGTCCAGTCTGGGTCTGCTGGCGGTGACAGTATATAGTCCAGGTATTGTCTGTTCATAGATTCACAACTATGATAGCTCTGGCTGAATGAAGCAAGTGTGCAGTTTTATCCACAATTGGCGGATCAAGGTTTGTTTGTGTTCTCTTTGTCTGACATCAGCAGGCTGTAGTCCCTGCTTTGAGCACCACCTGTGGCACCAGATGATAACTATGGTGGATGGATAGTACTATCTGAAGGCTGTATGGGGAAAGCATAACATAATCTGAATTGTGTGTATGCTCACTAGGGTGACTGACCCTTTGTGACACCACAATGGAGACTGGCCTTGCCACAAGGCATCCTCTGTATGTACTGCTGTGTACCATTACGAGTATACTGGCTAACACAGTCACTTCGCAGTAGGAGCCCACTTATCAGCATGACATTCAGGCAATGATTCAGTTGAGAAGGGTGACATAAAGCCATTATCATTTTCTCCTGAGGCAAGCTTGTCCACAGTTGTTGTAACTGTTTCTGTCCAGCCTCATCCTACACATTCTATCAGGACAGATGTGGAAGCATATAGACAGACATTTCTCCCTCACTCAGTTTGCGAGAGAAACAAGAAAGGGCATGACTAATGGTGATATGCAGTACCCTTTGGGATGCACTGTATGCTGGTTTGTGGAGTAAGTATATCGATGTGCATTTGTGTTTCGTAAGTGTCCCCATTTTGAAGGGTACACATTTTTATGTTTATTGGAACTTGGCAAAATCCAAAATCAGTTTGATGCATTAAGCAGTGCTGAAGAATGAAACAGCAGCAAGTAGCAAGATGGGTCCCATGGATGCAGAGATTGTGACCAGATCATATGCCATTGTGATGAATCGAAAGAGTGGGGAAAGGAATGCGGACCTTGAGAACAGATCTTACTCAGCAGTACATGCGTAGGGGAACCACTAGTGTTCTAGTATGAAACACCAATTTTATTCTATTAAATATTAATGATTAAACTTCTTTAGCATAATCGGTTCTAGGAGAAATGTATGTGTCACCAGAGATTCAATACAATATTACACTGTGCAGTAAACCAGTAAATTCAGTAACCAAATTAATATTGTTAACTTGGTAGATATATGAAGGGCTATGAAGTGTTACAATGCAAGCAAGAGATTTTGGCTGTGTGACAATCTCGACAGTTAGTGATAAGACTTGGAGTCTGTTCACGTGTGATAGTCAGCGATGGGATGTACACGAAACTTGTTCTTATGTGATAGTCAGCTTTACCATGATCTCAAAAAAAAATGGCTCTGAGCACTATGGGACTCAATATCTGAGGTCATCAGTCCCCTACAACTTAGAACAACTTAAACCTAACTAACCTAAGGACATCACACACATCCATGCCCGAGGCAGGATTCGAACCTGCGACCGTAGCAGTCACGCGGTTCCGGACTGAAGTGCCTAGAACCGCACGGCCACCATGGCCGGCACCATGCTCTCAGAATTTATTAAATTTTTGAGAGGAATCTTTTCATAATACTAAACTATTACTATTTTATTGAGTTTGTGAGAAATGATTCATAATGGCATCCCACAACTTATTTCACATAAATTGGCTACCTGCATACCAATTAAAAATCACAGGTCACCTGCTTGCACCTTCTAAAGAATCAAATTCACTACAAAAGCTGTTTTGGCAAACAACATCTGAGAGACCTTAACAGAAAACAGGTAGGAGGAAACCTTATGCACTGATTCACTAAGATACTCCATGAAAGGATCTTAACTAGAGCAGTCTCCGGATGGAAGGCTTGACCATTATATTGTACGTCAGCTATATTATGAGGGTGGTTTGAAAAGTTCTTGGAACGGAATAGAAAAAAACTACTTACATCACTGAAACTCTTTATTTTTCAATTTAGTCTCCATGTAGATTAATGCACTTGGTCCAACGATGCTCCAGTGCCTTGATCCTATCTCGAAAATGAGTTTCCTCCAGGCCTGCAAAATAGTTGTAAACTCCGGCTATCAGTTCTTCCTTTTAAGTGAATCTTCATCAAACAACGAAAATTTTCAGTTTTGGGAAGAGATGGAAGTCTGACAGAGCCATATCAGGTGAATAAGGTGGGTGTGGCAACAATTCATACCTTAGTTCATATAATTTTGCCATGGCGATGGCACATGTGTGCAGGCGCGCATCAAGAGTCACAGCATACATCTTGCAGATAATTTTTTTCATTTCTAATTCTTCAGTTAAAATGTGGCACACCCTTTCAGATGACATCTGGCAAGCATGAGCAATTTTACGCATTTTCTATTGGCAATCCTCCATGACCATTTTGTGCACTTTTGCAATGACTTCTAGAGTAGTGACACATCTTGGCCGACCACTGCACGGATCATCATCTAACCTCTCCTGACCAATTTTAAAATTTAAATTCATTTGTCCACTTGGCAACAGTTGAATATTTAGGAGCAGAGTCTCCCAGGGTATTCTGGAAATCGAAATGAATGTCCTCTGCATTCATAACTTTCTTTATGAAGTACTTAATCACTGCTCGAATCTCAGTTCCACCCAGCACCCCATCTATCACTATGCGGAAACAACAACAGAGCCATGTCACTGCCACAGTTCTTTTCCAAGAGCACTGACATGGAAGAGTTTCCAAGTAACAGCCCAAAAAATATCACCTGAATGACTCGTTGCGCTAGTGCTGACCTCCCGTGGTGATTCTGAGAACTTTTCAAACCACCCTCATTCTTTTCAGGGAATCACAGTAGAACAGAGAAACTTGTATGAAGGTTTGGAACCGTGAGGGGAGTTTGTAATATGAACTCATGAGGATCCTATATCTAGGCACATTTGAATATTTATTTATTTATTTGGCATGTTGCATAAGCTTTTTTGCTTATCTTTCTAGCTGAGTATGTGTTATATTGATGCAGCTGCCACTGGTTTGGTCACGTCCTACACAAAGGAATCTTTGCCTGCTGACAATGAATAGACAATGAATAGTTATTGTTGTCATATTACGTGCGCATTTGGAGTAGCAAGGTTACAATGGCAATAGTGTGTGTAAATCTGTTATTGTTGTTGGTCAGCCCCACTCATGTGAGGCATGGATGTTCAGAACTAATGGATTCAGTCTATTCTTGTCATGTTTCTATGGTCCCAGAGATTAAGTGTGAAGCAATTAGTGTTGTATTGTGGGGCACAAGACATTGCTAGACTGTGTGTAATTAAAGTGGTTTGTAATAAGTAATGACTTCAGTATTAAATCACATAATCTGTTATTCACTGGTAACTTATCATTTGAAACTGTCATAATCCACTTCTTAAAAATAACCAGAAAAATAAAGCATATGATGGGATATTTGGAGGTGACGAGGAGTAATACATCACTGTCACTGATCCACAACCGATCCCGTTGCATTATAAACTTCTGCAAGCTATATGACACACACTGGCCTTGTGGAGAAACAAGTTTTCTTCGAAAAAGGCAAAAAAGCTGTAGTCTTCAAAGAAGGGCGGAAGATCAGTTGAGATTCCTTGAGAAAAAAGGACTCTGGAAGGAAGGGAGGAGAGGCAAGAGAGGGGATGGCAGGCGGAATGCAGTAGGCTTGAATATATCTCTATACTAAGCAACAGATCTGTAAAGCATTTCACATGAAAGCAGAATACAAGTACGAGATTTGGAAGGTGGGTCATACACTCAAGTCTACCACAATGTTGGATGGGTGACAAGTCAAGTGAAAGTGTAGACAAGATAAACAGTGGCACTCATCAGATAATCCTAGGAAATGACATGACAGCAGTAACGTAAGTGGTCTGGTTGCATTTGTGTGCCATTCATTGTAAGTAGCGACTCCACAAGAATTATAGAAGACAAATGTAAGGCGACCCTCCATGATGAATCAAATTATAACCATTGCAGATAGGCAATTTTGGCTTCCCTTTAAGACAATTACAGTATATCACCAATATATATAAACATCAGTCTTAGGATATGGTGAAAGCATCTGGGCTCAGACTGCAGCTAGTGAAGCCAGCCTCAATAGTGAGAAGAGTCCAATGAGGCGTGCTACTAAGATTAATAGGGGCCTAAGGCACTACCACGAATGATGCTTTGTTAGTAATTTTAGGAGTATGCCCACTGGACTTGGAAATTAGGAAAAGGGAGTCTTTTACTGGTTAAAGAAAGGCAATCAAATGGAAGTATGAAGGGTGCTTGGAACTGAAGTCAGTTCGAAAAAGGCAATAAAGGATCACATATTACAACTGCAGCTAAATGATTGGGACACTTCAGACACTGACAGGACAACATATGATTTTCTTCCTAACATCAGGAAGAGATCAAAAATGAGATTTCTTAACCAATTGAGTGGATTGATACATTACCTGACTGGCCATGGCCCTTATGCCTTGTGTCTATACAAAATCAGAAGACAGATGAATGATAGCTGCACCTGCAGTGTTGTGGGTGCACCAGAACACACATTGAGGGACTGCGCACTCTATGAAGATGCAGCAAGTAATGAACATCAGGTATTAAAAATGTGGGATTCAAAGCAGACTGAGGAGCGATTTGATCTGGTGCATCTTGGACGATACTGCAGCCGCAGTACCCAGGAAGGCCAAAGTAGGCTTCAGGAGGCGTTCAATCATAAGTCACATGCTTCTGTCCAGTGTAGACATAATCTGCAGACTGAGAGAAAATGATGAGGTTGGTGACCACCAAGTGAAACACTGCCGCAAGAATCTACATTGTGTTGGTGCAAGTGATCATGGAAGTGTGGACTTTAAACAGTAACAGTGATGGATGGAATTACTCGCTATGGTGGAAATGCTGCTGACGTGCGGCCCAACACCCAAGGAATTCAGCAGACTATGGATGTTGACCCGAGTACCAAGAGAACAGATCCAGTAGCAGAAACAATCACATACAAGTTAAATGCACCAAAATAAATGAAAAAACAGATAACAAATTCTAGTGTTTGTAGAAGATTAGTAGCTGTGTGATTGGATAAGTGTTTTAATGTAGTTTTGTAATAGTAGAAGTGGTTGTAGGCTTTTTTCTTTTTTAATCTCTTTTTTTTTTTAAATCAAGCATCAGAAATAAATAATTAAGACATAACTTATAGTTATCCAAGGTTATGTGATTTGTAGGGCATATTTCAGCTTTTTAGATAATGGGCTGTAATTATGAAGAATTTATAAATAAATAAAAAGTCCTAGGAAGTTCTGGTCCTATACTGGGCCACATTTCAATATGTATTCTATGCAGCAGCTTAATCAACACATTAAAATTTTTTTATATGTTCATGAAATTAGCTCAGCAAGTGATTTACACTAGTTATTATAAAAACCACACTGTACGTACAGACACCACCATCACCCATTGTAAGTAGTAATGGATACAGAAACATACGCAAACACGACTTCTGACATGCACTATGAGAAAAGAGGACTGACAGATTGTCCACAACGTACAAACAGCTCCAGTGACAATGATGGGGCCCATTCAGTTGGATGTCTTGCTCTCCATCCGACATCCCATAAGTGCTAGTAACATTGGTAAGCAGTTGCATGCTGCAGGACTCTAAGCATGTAAACCATTACCACTCACATCCACACACATGCTCAACACACTTGGTGTTGGCAACAACAGACACGTGACCCCACAGACCATCAGTGATGAGTTCCACCTCTGCCTCGGAGGCAATACCCACCAGGTTTGTATCTGGAGGCGCAGTGGAGAGCACTATGAAGAACGGTTTATGAGCTATGTGACAGCCACAAGGTACACGGAGGAGGTCCGGCAACCGGTGGCTCTACCATTCGTAAGCATTCACACCCATGCCCTATTTCAATAGGACAATACTCATCCTCATGCCACTGCCATCTCGCAAGCATGCCTTGCAGCTATGTATTCTCCACCATGGCCAGCAGCATCCGCAGATCCCTCCCCTGTCAAGAATGTGTGGGGTGTCACAGAATGGGTCATCGAGACTCTGCCTCCAGCCATCAATCATTTGCACTCAGGTGCAAGCGGAAAGGAATGGAGTATCACAGGACTACATCCAAGACCTTTACAACTCTATACTCTGAATCTAGGTGCTTGTGCTCACAACCTTGCAGACCCGATGTCATACTAGCACATACGTTTTGTGGCCATGTACTGCAGTAAATTTTGGTCCTTTAAAGTTGAAAGTGTACTCATTTCATATATGTTGTACCAACTACAGGGCTCTCAATTATGAGAGTAATCTGCTTTGTCCTTTTTGGTGCAGTTCTTTTTTATGATGAGCAATGTACTTGGTGAAATAAGCAAAACACGTCACCAAATGCCAGTGGCGAAGTGGGCATAGTTAGATAAATAATGAAAAACTTTTAATATTCATCTTTGATATGGGAACAATAGGATCTGGGTTTTTATTTGTAACAAACCAACACACTTTTCTTCAAGTTTCTTGGAGTTACACACTTCAGTGTAAAGTTAGCTTCCATCTCAAATTATGCAACAATCAATTTAGAAGAAAAGTAAAAGCACACCTTATTACCCCACTACACCAACAAATTACATTGTTATTAATATTGAAAATTCATGTTATCTGCATGGAAAGTAGAAATGTTCTAAAGGTGCAAGACACTGGTAGTGTATTATAAATTGCTCATTGTTGCTACAAATGTACGTAACTATCTTCTCTTAAAAATACAAAAATATACATATAAATACAAGCTACCAGCATGATTAAGAAGCAGCTAGCTAATATAAATAGGGAAATGGTAGCTTTCTTTCCGAAGCAGTAACTTTCCTTCTAATTTCTTAGGTCACATTTTGCAGATATCACATTCTGTAGTGACAGCTTATCGTTAATACCATACACAGGTTAAGTTTTTAAGAGTTGCTTCTCTTTTGTTCATATATAGATTGATTCATTCCATAAGAACAAAGGTTCTTCTTCCAGATAGACTCCACAGATAAATGAATGAACAATCATTTGTAACTAAATTTTTCTCTACAATATCCAAAACAAAAATTGTATACCAGGTATTATCTGTAATAGGAAAACAATTATAAGTAATGGAGATGGAAAATGAGTTATTTCCCTCTGTATTTACTATATTGGAGATCAGTGTATGGTGACTATATTTCTTCTGAGGTGTTCTCAGAGTGATGGTTTGTGGCATCTTTTCAGGTTTCTGGCCAATTTGCTAATTCCACTTTGCACACAATATTTTGACATCTGATTTAGTCATTATCTGCAGGTGATCCAAACAGTTGTCTAATATGTGCTCAACATGTGCACTCCACAACTCTTACAGGATTGAAAAAGTCCAATATTTCCGTCAAATGTTCTACAATAAACACATGAATGATAATGCAGATCATTAATGAAAATTTTATTACATTACTTCCATTGTTTACATTTTTGTTCTTTATACATTATTGACTGAACAATGAGAAAGGTAAAAAGCAGCTTGACAAGAGTGCAAGTTGTAAACATAGCTTCATAAAGCAGTTTAGGTGCAAAAACTGTCCACACAAATAAATGATACCTTTGGAATGTAAGAAGTATAGAATATACTGTAAGAAGCAGTGATCGATGTGAAGCCACAAACCAAAACAATCTGTGCAGCTGGTCATCAAGCCTAAAAGAGATAAGAAATATAACTTTGTTTACAATATTTTGCAGTATATAATATTTTAACAAAAAAAGAACACAGTACAAAATAATAAAGAAGATTTTGAACACACGGAATTTTTTCTAAATTATTTTAATTAACACATTTCTGTGTTGAATAGGTAAGTTAATATCGGAATTTAAGCTATTGCTTTCCTTTCAGCTTTTTCTGTCTTACAGAAATCACTATGTGATCAGTTATGCAAGACACAAAAACTAACACAAATGTCATGTCCCTGTATTGTCACATGTATTATTAAATTTTATTTTTGTTAATGTAGTTTACACAGACAAACGTCGGAAAGATGAAAAATGTGAGTCTAATATCTTACCACTCTCTCTCTCTCTCTCTCTCTCTCTCTCTCTCTCTCACTCACACACACACACACACACACACACACACACCACTGGACAGTAACTGCTTTCATTTGTGGACAGAAAATACCTCTGACTGAAGTGCCAGATAGCAAACAAAACTGATACAGGGATGCACAGGTGTGCTGTGTACGTTGAGTTGGTGGCAAAATGCTATTTTGCAAAATAAGAGTAGGATTTTCAGATGGGTAGCTTCATAACTTGACATTATTCATCTTCCCTCATAAAACCCCTTCCCACTGAATTCAGCCTCGCAGCTATGAAACAAACAAACACTCATGACCTTAAAATCAATCCAGAGCCAGTCATTCATCCACTTGAAGAGTTCATTCCTCCTACTAAAAAGCTTAATCAAAAGCTACAGAAATTTTCTCTGTTTGTGCTGCAGGCAAATGGTTATCTTTCTTCATTTTTGCTTGTTATTATTAAGAAGTCAAACAATGGGGCCAATATATTCCTCTTTCATAAATGTAACTGGTTAACTGGTTAGTAACAAATGTTTAATACAAAATCAAAATAAATTGCTTGCAATGGTAAATGTCAGAGCTTCTTAAAATTTGATATAAGCTTACCATTCTTTATCATGTTGAACTGAAAGCTTGCAAATATTTCTTATTAAAAGTAAATAAGAAAGAATGGGAGCACAATATGTATGTGCAATAAGGAGTGCCCCAACTGAAGCAATGTTGTATTCTTCTTGTCCTATGTACCCTGCAGCAACATCAATACTTGCCAAGCTGTTTGAATTTCCCTATGAAAAGGCCAAATTTCAATCACTCAGAACAACAAAATACAGCACACACTCAAATATAAACATGGAGTTAACAACAAGTCTTACATGGTTCAAGTAATAATTTATCAATATCTGAATGGTGCATTTGAAAAATCAAGGTACAATGATACAGCAAAAGTCAGATGCTTTATAAATGAAGATTATCTACCTGATAGAAATAGAAGACCATTCCAAGCCAGTAATGCATAACTGGTAGTGAAATACAATTGGTCGTGCCATATGTAACAGCAGTATCACATATCAGTTGACTTATACACACATTACAACCAAGCAGCAGCACATTATATGGTCTGTAGATCAAGGCACACAGTATCATCCAACAAACAGTAATAACAGAAAATGTTTTCTGTAGTATGTTTGCACAGACTGTCCATCTTCTGGCATAATAACTCTGGTGGTGTGATGTGAAGAAAATTTCCAATACCGATTTAATCATTATTACTCCTAAAAGACACCACGTTCCGAATGACTCGTACAGACCCCTGGAAAAAAGTTCAGACAGTATAGTTAGCATTTCACAAAAATAGAATGTAATGTCATGACACAATGTGAAAAGCAAGTAATTTTCATCTAATTATGAACACGACACACAGCTTGATCACTACGCAAATGCAAATATGCACACAGGCATAAATATAGCCAATATTCCATACCTCAAATGACTATGAACAATGTCTAAGAGGATAAAGACAGTAGGACCCTAATTGATAATGTTTTCTTTAATGAAGCTCAAAGCAAGAAAATAACTATTTAATCAGTAACAAATGCTCTCTCCAATCACGATGCATAGTTACTTAGGATAAATAATGAAGTGGCTTTCAGTATGATTACTCTTCCATGGAAATCAGTTAGAGTAATTAGAGACTCCAAGGCAAATGTTTTTAAGAATAGTTTACCAGAGGTGACCTGGGATGTAATTTATAATGAACCAAACATAAAATTTAATCTATTCCATCATAAACTCATATAATTATCCGAAAATAGCTTTTCGCATAAGCTAACAGAAAGAACACTAAATAGCCATGTAAACAACCATGGCTCACAAGAGGGATTAAAGTATCTTGTGAAAGAAAACGGGAAAATTTAGCTTTTGGTAATAACAAGTAGGGATCGGGCAGTAGTTGCACACTACAAAAAATACTCAAACTTACTAAGAAAGGTTATTAAAAAATCAAGGAACATGCATATAATGTGGTAAATCAGTACTTCCGACAACAGACTTAAGGCTATATGGAATGCAGTGAAATGAGAGACAGGACAACCAGCCATAGAAAAAGACATCACTATTGGACTGAATAAAAGGGTTATACATGATGAGTCACAGGTAGCAAAGGCATGTAACACTTTGGCATCCACTAGTCTCGCACAAATGTATTCGCTTGGCGCCGGCAGCACTAATTCGGATTACTTGGGTTGTTGCCGGCCGTTCTTGACCTTATTGGGAGATTATAAATCGTTAAGTTTTACTAATCTCGCTGTTAGTTCTCATAAGTTCTCAACCCTGTTCCCCTACTTTCATGAAACTTTGGAGATATAAATACGTAAATAAACACAAATATATCTTGATGTAACTTACCAAACGAAAGCGTTGGTATGTTGATAGACACACAAACAAACACAAACACAAACACAAAACCCAAAAGTGTCCCACTTGTGAAAGGATACTTTCTGGGACTGGATCAGACTCTGAATGTGGCTCTCCAGCAGGGATACGACTTCCTCAAATCCTGCCCTGAAATGAGATCCATCCTTCATGAAATCCTCCCCACTCCACCAAGAGTGTCTTTCCGCCGTCCACCTAACCTTCGTAACCTCTTGGTTCATCCCTATGAAATCTCCAAACCACCTTCCCTACCCTCTGGCTCCTACCCTTGTAACCACCCCCGGTATAAAACCTGTCCCATGCATCCTCCCACCACCACCTACTCCAGTCCTGTAACCCAGAAGGTGTACACAATCAAAGGCAGAGCCACATGTGAAAGTACCCACGTGATTTACCAACTGACCTGCCTATGATTTACCAACTGACCTGCCTACACTGTGAAGCTTTCTATGTGGGAATGACCAGCAACAAACTGTCCATTCGCATGAATGGACACAGGCAGACAGTGTTTGTTGGTAATGAGGATCACCCTGTGGCCAAACATGCCTTGGTGCACGGCCAGCACATCTTGGCACTGTGTTACACCGTCCGGGTTATCTGGATACTTCCCACTAACACCAACCTGTCAGAACTCCGGAGATGGGAACTTGCCCTTCAGTATATCCTCTCTTCCTGTTACCCACCAGGCCTCAACCTCCGCTAATTTAAAGTTGCTGCCGCTCATACCTCACCTGTCATTCAACAACATCTTTGCCTCTGTACTTCTGCCTCGACTGACATCTCTGCCCAAACTCTTTGCCTTTACAAATGTCTGCATGTGTCTGTATATGTGCGGATGGAGATATATATATATATATAATTAAAAAGAAAGATGATGAGACTTGCCAAACAAAAGCGCTGGCAGGTCGATAGACACACAAACATACACACAAAAAAATCTAGCTTTCGCAACCAACGGTTGCCTCGTCAGGAAAGAGGGAAGGAGAAGGAAAGACAAAAGGATATGGGTTTTAAGGGAGAGGGTAAGGAGTCATTCCAATCCCGGGAGCGGAAAGACTTACCTTAGGGGGAAAAAAGGACAGGTATACACTCGCACACACACACATATCCATCCACACATACACAGACACAAGCAGACGTCTGTGTATATGCGGATGGATATGTGTGTGTGTGCGATGTTTGTGTTTGTTTGTGTGTCTGTCGACCTGCCAGCACTTTCATTTGGTAAGTCACATCATGTGTGAAATGTCTGCTTGTGTCTGTGTATGTGTGGATGGATATGTGTGTGTGTGCGAGTGTATACCTGTCCTTTTTTCCCCCTAAGGTAAGTCTTTCCGCTCCCGGGATTGGAATGACTCCTTACCCTCTCCCTTAAAACCCATATCCTTTTGTCTTTCCTTCTCCTTCCCTCTTTCCTGACGAGGCAACCGTTGGTTGCGAAAGCTTGGATTTTGTGTGTATGTTTGTGTTTGTTTGTGTGTCTGTCGACCTGCCAGCACTTTCATTTGGTAAGTCACATCATCTTTGTTTTTAAATATATTTTTCCTTCGTGGAATGTTTCCTTCTATTATAACCATATATATGTGTGTGTGTGTGTGTGTGTGTGTGTGTGTGTGTGTGTGTGTGTGTGTGTGTGTGTGCGCGCGCAAGAGAGAGAGAGAGTGTACACCTGTCCTTTTTTCCACCTAAGGTAAGTCTTTCTACTCCCAGGATTGGAATGACTCCTTACCCTCTCCCTTAAAACCCATATCCTTTCATCTTTCCCTCTCCTTCCCTCTTTCCTGATGAAGCAACCGTGGGTTGCGAAAGCATGAATTTTGTGTTTGTGTTTGTTTGTGTGTCTATCAACATACCAATGCTTTCGTTTGGTAAGTTACATCATCTTTGTTTTAGATATTTTTCCCACGTGGAATGTTTCCTTCTATTATATAAATAAATACAAAATTTGTTTGTTTCATATATTTGCATTGTCTTTGATACTCAGTATTTCTCTTTCATATGATATGCAGCAAAACAGTCTCCATGATAACGCAACTCTACAAGACTTGCACATTAAGTTGTTTGTTGTTCTTTTTCTTGTTTTTGGAACATACATGGCAGTTTCTTTGTTTTGATTTTTCCATTTCGGAAATAAGTATTAGTTGGTGTTACTTTATGTGACCAGAAAGTCTGTCAACCAAATCATGATGAGACGTATGCAATGTAGTGGCAACCTCCAAGTTTTGCTCAGAAGCAGGTGCATGGTTTTTTATCCACGAATCAGACACTTTCAATAAAAAAATCATGAATTCTGTATTGAAATATTGACATGAACGGAATGCATTAAATAATGCGTAATTAAAGAGGTACATGCAAACCTTTTTTTGACCATTTTATAGTTTTTCTTCATATTGGGTAATAACTCAAATATTGGTCTGCCCGATCCATTCCTTTCATGTATTTGTTGTAGTCTAATACACTTTCAGGTTTTTTTTTTATTGTATAATTGGTTTTTCTACATTTTCTCTGAGTGTCAGTCAAAGTGGCATTATGTGTTGTAGAGATCATTCATATTATTTTAGTTTTCGAAGCTCTCCATACCTATGCGAGTACTTCATCTTCCCGTAGATGACAAGCTTCAAACACATTGACTTTTGGGTACTTTAATTTTTCCGGATATCCTCTATTTTGCTGTATCGTTCCACAAACTCTAATTTTCTTTTCAAGTAACTTCTCTGCAAGTTCTACATTGTTATAATAATTATCCGTGTAGAGGTGTAGATGTTTACCGCTCACGCTAAAACAATGTGTTGATGAATCAATATTTGTGATAATTAACCCCTACTGGTTAACAAGACTTGGTGGCTCTCTCAAAAGTTTGTCCAGACACAGCCCAGTTAAGTGATCTGAATATGTTAAGTGTTTTGTACATGTACTAGTGCTTTTTACATACAACAATCCTTGCTTACTTTTAGTAAATAATTTACAGCATATTTACAGTTATATGAATAAAGAGAAATTTATGCTTCTGCCAACAGTTCTTAGCCCAACTCCACTGCACATGGCAATGAAGATTTGTAATGAATTAAAGAGCATAAATACAACCAAGATCTAGAGTAGTTAGCTGAAGTGAAAATCATACGTTAGTTCAAAATTGCCATTACTCAGCAAAGGAGTTGGTGAATGATGATATTATTATCTGAGCATGATACAGCAAAATGGACTGAAAAATGTAAAACTACAAATGTACTGTGTGGAACTGAATGATATATTATAGTTAGACTGGACACCAAAATGCCTAAAACTTTAATTTAGCATCGTACAGTGCTGATGAGGTAGCTGTACAATAAATCACTGATTTAACTTGTATGTTATGAGACAAACATCTCATTCTGATTCTCAGTCCACACTAAAACGCGGTTTTTCAAACTGTATTATAACTTATTTATACTGCAAAAAATGTAAGTGTAAAGTTTAAAACTTTCCTGGTGTACAAACTGTCCCATAAAATTTTCCAAAAACTGATAGATGCCTGCAACTTCCCACCACGATATTTCGGTGCAGAATCTTCCATCCATCATCACCTGAGTATTCACATGAAGATGGGCAGAAGGCATTGAGCCAAAATATAGTGGCACAAAGTTGCAGACATTCAGTGGGTCTCCTGAAATTTTATGGAATCTTCAAGTGTACATCATATTTTGTAATAATTTCAGTCTCTTCGTGACCAACCAAGACAATGTAATCAAATAATCAAAACTGAGTGCAAATGAGATATTTTACAAGTCCATCAATTTTTCCTATGACTGTTTTTAAAATGTTTTAGATTAATGCTGTTGGCGAAGTTTTTATAACTGACGACTGTAGCTCCGTATTCTTATTCTCTTGTGACTCCCTGGACACCAAATGGATAATACAATTGTTTAAATGCAGCTGAAAAGTGCTTCTCTGGAAATTAGATGTCATTCATGTAAGCTGTGGAAGATCATTCACACTCTTGATTTCCACACCAAACTTGACAAGCAAAATCACTCACACTTTCATATGCCCTGCCAATGTTTGTCAAAATAAATCATTTACTTACGCAATAAATCCATTACTTATGCACAATAACACGTTATTACTGTGTCACATGCTCTCGTACTTTTTCAGGCATCCTGTGTTACATTTCTACAAATGACACATAGTTTGCAGAAGTCCACAGATTTCCCAAGAAACTGAACTAGAAGCTTTGTGCAATTACAAGCTGTCACTTCAATATTTTATAATAATTTACTGAATAGCTAACATACTGTTTAGTATATCATCATTTTTCCCAGTCTTGTGTATAACAACGATTGTAGCCAGAGTGCAGACTGATGGATTTGCAACTATATTGTCAGACAATACTACACAAAGACTGAGAGCACTGCAAAATAACTTCCCCTACTGCCTATATTGCAGGCTCACAAGTTCTGTTATTTTCAATTCGAAATTGATGCATATGAAAATTGTAAGACGAGTGGCGGAATAAAAATGCTTACCTCGATTGTGGATAATCAAAAGGAAGTAGAACACTTCCAATGGCTGCTCTATATAGATAAATACACACAGCTGCTGCTGTATACAAGCTGAGATCAATCAGTGAATTGCTTCGAGATTTGTAAGGAGTGCTGCTAATATTGAAGCAACACAGAATCAAAGCAAATAAACCTGCAAGAAATTGTAAAACCTAGTTAAAATATTGTTTTAGTCTAAGACTATGACAGAATATATATAGTAACTGCATCCAAACAAAAAATTACCAATTTGTTTCTATGTTTTCAGCTACCAAAATGAAATATATGAATGCCGCATACTACTACTACTACTACTACTACTGGTGGCTCTTACAGTGAACACCATAGTAATACCCTGATAAAACAAATATTATGTGCTGTTCACTAAACATTGATATCAACACATTAACATCTTGGAAAATCAAATAAAATGCAGTAACAAACAAAAGCTGCCACAGTCTGCTTCAGCTACAGTCATGTGTGAACATGTTCTTAAATTTGGTTCCCTTTTGCTAGCTTTCACTCTATTATGATGTTGATAACATACATATTAGTTCTTTAGTTTATTGAGGAAACTTAAGATTGTTGATAGCATCTCCTATGAACTGCGGACTGTCTGGTGGCAGGGACGTTTGAATGCCTGAATGACACAGATAGTCAAATAGAAGTTGAAACCGCAGCAGAAAGATATCTGCTGCAAACCCCTAATATATGATTCCTGGAGAGGGGGGGCCAAGTTGCCTTTTTTGTAGTTACAGGAGGCATCAGTCTGGATATTTGAATGAATTAGCCTTGTAACATTAGCCAAATGGCCTTGCTTTGTTGGTACAACGGCAGAGCTGAAAGCAACAGAACTTTGTAGCTTGTATATTTCCCAAGCACATGCAACTCTGTCACACAATTTATTAATGGTGGCATCATCTTGGCTAAATTATTCAAATCTCCAGGCAGAACCTACTCAGGAGGATGTCATCAGGGGAAAAAAGATCTGGCACTCTACAGGTTGTGTTGGTAGATTAGAGAACTTGAAAGGGAAACTGGTAGATTGCAGTTAGATATAGTGGGAATTCGTGAAGTGTGGTGGCAGAAAGAACAGGATTTCTGGTTATGTAATTGCACAGTTGTAGTAGTTTGATGCAGATCTTCACACTATTCTTTCCTGTTGTAAAGTACCTTTATTTTATACGGGTCTTTGATTTGTGTGGTAGTTGAGTTGGGGCAGGTGTTTGAGTTGTTGTTGAGACCAGTGGTAGTAGACAGAAATCTGTGAACTAGTCGAAGAAAGAAGATGTAGGTGTATTCCCTTGTGGTAAAAAAACAAGTTTTGGTACAATAAATAGTTTCTGTGCTAAATGTGGTGAGGGAAGGGTCATTTTCTCTGAACGACCAAAAGAGTGAGAGACTTGATAATAGAATGCTCAGTAATTACACCCCCTGCAATGATACCTAATACACTATGATGGGCAAGTGGAAAATCTTTCATGAAGAAGTATACAGGGGAGAATAAACTAAGAGAATGATATTAAAATTTAAAAAAGTGACTGTGAAAGAACTGGTGACATATGCAGAGAATAGGCAGAATGATACCCAAAGTGGCAAGGAGGTGCAATGTAGCGAACTACTTGGCCACAGCAAAGATTTTTTTTCTTTCATGAATGGATAAATGGAATATGATCACATGACTGAATGGCAGAAGGAAGCAGTGGTTTGCCCACTAATGCAAATAACATAATTGCTTGGAACTATCAATTTTTTCCGTGTGTGTGTGTGTGTGTGTGTGTGTGTGTGTGTGTGTGTGTGTGTGGTGGGGGAGGGGGGGGGGATAGCATGTGACACTCTGGGGATGAAATGTGCTTGTTTATTCCAACAAAGGGATGACTGTTTACCTAATACTATTACAAACTATTAATGCAGCTGAAACAAACACAATATTTGGATTGTTGAGTAATGAACAGGAAGAAAATAAAGTGAAACAAAGAGATAGATCTGAGAATTCAAGATTTTTTGAGAGCAGTGAAATTAAAATGGAGGACAGTATTATATAAAGCAGCACACCTTTCTCAGGGACATGAGAAGGTCGACAAAGAGAAAACACAAATCTCAGTGAATTTGGAATACAAACTTAACTCAGTGCATTCATGGATTTCATAAATAAAAAAGAAGAGGGAAGCACAACAGGCAGAGGATGTAGAAGAACTTAAAGAATTAATGAAGTGTTGTGTAGCTGAATGTGAGGAGTTAAGAACTAACAATCAAAAAATAATTTCCAAACTGAAAGGAGGATTACATAAGCAAACCAAAACAATCACCACCATTAAGGAGGAGATCACACCAAATACAGAATCATCTAAGGAAGAAAATGCAGGAGTGGAAAGCAATCTGTGTACACTGTGTAGTAATATGACTAGGATCGAGGATACTGTAACAGAACCAAGCAAAAAGTGTGACTGACTGCATGACCTAGAAGAGACCCAATCTGGAAATGGAAATGCAGGGGCAGCACGAATATTAGCGACATATATTGACAAGCTTAAAGAAGAATTACAGGAACTGATGTCAGAATAAGGTGTGCCAAAAAGAACAAGTCACTAACAATAGACACAAAAATCAAAGTTTTAGAAGTTCAGCTCTTTATAGGTTCAGGAAATGATGTTTCTTCAAGTTCTGAAAATCTAATGAAGAGCAATTGAGAAATGAAAGCAAGGTAGCATATTTTTTCATACATGGATACAAAATTGTAGGTGCAATCAGAGTTATAAGAAAACTTATAAAATACCATGTGTTACTGGATGTCATGGCAGAGAGAAAATTGGTACTACTACATTTGTGTGTGGATCGTATATTCGGAGCAGACTGGGTGACATTAAAGAAGAGGAAACTACCCAGAAAATTACAGAAATAATAACTGTGTGTAATAGAATGAATAAATTGGCCACCCTACTTTTCTGGGAAGCCATGTAGTAGGAAAGCACTACCATATAAAACAGCAATAAAACTGCACCCCCATACTGCAAGAAGCTATACCCGATACCAGAAGTCAAGAAAGCTGCAGAGAACAGAAGAATACTGTAGAATTGCAGTCAGCAAAAACTAAAATAATTCATGGGAAGGAGCACATCAAAAACATCAAAATCTATTATGCAGAGAAGCAAATGAATTAGTACAGGACAGTAATGACAGTGACACATCCTAACTGACAGAGATATTCCATACTCCCTTTTTGGACCAAATCAAGCAGCATTCTAGGGCTAAAATGTTATGCATGGGAAGAAAAATAGGTGTATACGGACACACCCACAACCCCACCCCCTTCTCAACAGGGCAAACAATGAGTGATCAAAGTGAACGACAGGGAGATGCAGCGTGCTCATGTCAGATAGTGTTATCAGTACCCGACAGTGGTCTCACTGTGGGCCTCCACTTGGCCAACTGATCGAACAGGGTAATACCCGGAATTCAGATATGACAGTGGCCCAGTGTTGGCCTGCAAGGGAACACGAGGGCAGCCATATTCCCCATAAAGATTCTGACCGACCACGTCCGAGCAAAAACGAGGGATTACCGTACTGCGCACCAAGCACATTGTAATCCTTTCACATGTGCCTGCGATGTGAAAAACAGTAATGGACTCCCAGAACCAATTCTGTGACATCCCACACCATTGGTTGGAGACTAGCAGCTGCCAGAAAAGGAAATTACCACACCACGCGTAATCTGCTGTTAACACCACAATGTAAACTGGTGCATTTGGAGTAGGGCCATGACTGGGAAACATGGATTGCTGATGAATGGCATCACATTGTGTTAAGTGACAAACTGTGGTTGTGTTCTACCCCTGTAAGGATGTGGTGACCTGAGGAGAGGTCCCATTCTTCCAATGTTTTTGGGGTGGGTGGGGAGGGTGGGTTGGGGGGGAGGGGAGAGGGGGGGAGAGCATCACAAGGTGTGGGGAGCCACTGTGTGTGACTTCAGGTCAAGGCTGGTAGTGAGTGAGGCAACTCTAATGGCACAATAGTACGTCACGACATCCTGCATCCTCATGTGTTACCTCTTATATGACAGTAATTTGGTGCCATTTTTCAAAAGGACAATGTTCATCCACACACTGCACATGCCTCTATGAACTGTCTGGGTGATGCTGGGGTCCTCCTGTGGCCAGCAACATTACTAGATCTGTCCTTGAAAGAACATGTGTTTTGGACCAGCTCAGACAATAATTCTGTCCCAGTGACAGTATCCGGGTTATAAAGGACAAACTACAACCAATATGGGCCAGCTTGTCTCAGGAGAGGGTACAACGACTTTATGACACCCTTCCCAAAACAAATCAGTGCATACTTTCAGGCCAGAGAGGGTGCAGTGTCATACCGATAAGTTGGCTCATATGCCAGGTTCTTTGTAAATGTGACTCAGTTCTGTAATATATGTGATGTTCTAGTCATTATGAATCAAGACATAAAGGAATTAATAGCATTTAGCTGCTAATGGGCATTGATTTACATCAATGGGGAAATTTGAAAATTTGTGCCAGTCCAGGATTACAACCTGGTTCTCCTGCACACTAGGCAGATGCTCTGACCACTAAGCCATCCATACACAATGGTCATCGCAACTGCACAGACCACCCTAGCACACCCACCGTCGGACCCAAATTCTCAACTTATCCACATACTACTGACATTGTGCCCCTGCCCATTATCCTCACTACTCGCAATGATCCGCCAATTCCCGTAAGAGTTTGAGCATGGTATGCACCTACACTGGAAGAATCAATGGCAAGCTTCACCTTAATTATATATGTGGTGTTTCTTCTTTCAGACATACCTTCACTGGAGATGCGCACAACACTCAAACTTTCACAGGATTCGGCAAAGTGCTGTGAGTAATGGCAGTAATGGGCATGGAAACATCAGTAGTGTGTAGATAAGTTGAGAACTTGGGTCTGATGGGAGGCATGTTAAGGTAGCCCATGCAGTTGCTGGCTTAGTGGTCAGAGCATCTGCCTAGTGAGCACAATGCTAAGGTTCAATCTCTCGTCTGGAAGAAATTTTCAACTTTCCCCATTGACGTAAATCAGTGTCCACTAACAGCTAAATGTCATTAATCTCTTTTGTGTTTCAATTCTTTAATCACTGAAACTACATCATGTACCCTCTCAACCCATGAAGTTTTATTTCGTTTCCTCCTTACCGATCAACTGCCGACACAGTAGTCCCTACAACTACTGAACTGTCTGCTGTTCCTCTCCAGGAACAATGTTAAGTCTGGTCTCCAAAGATACACAGCTCATCTCACTGCAGCAAGATTCCTGGTTTGTTGGGAGTGATTACAGAGTTACAAACACAAAATCAAATACAGGTAATGCAGGTGTAGGTATATTAATGAACAACAAACAGGAATGCAGGTGAACTGTTATGAGCAAAATAGCAACTGAAATATCATACTCAAAATAAAATCGTGACATATCACAGTAGCACTAGTTTCCTGTTTTTCCACAATAAGTTGATGATCCACATGATGGAAATAGATGTGCCTTGCCATTACATCAGGACTGCTAAGGGAAGAGGAGCACTGAGGGGATAGCAGCGTCAGCTGCTTCTCGCAGTGTTGGCACCGTTACTCTTAACTATGTATACAGTAATACTTCGCATCAAAGGGCACCCTAACATTGGCAGGATTCAGACACACATGAATATCCTACAACTAGTACCAATTTTCTCCCATTCTGGTTGCACCAGTGAAATTGTCAATTTTCATGGACACCTTACATCCCTACTAGCTCCATAGACTGAAGAGATTTCAAAACTGTATGATGAGATAAAAAAATTTCAATACTTTTAGGGAGCTGAAAATTTAATTGAGATGGAGAACTGGAATTCGATAACGAGAAAAGGAAGGGAAGGGAAGGGAAAATAGTATAACAACACGTACTGAAGGAAAAATGGAAGAGGAATATGCACAGAGAACTGTTTAATTCCTGCCAACTCTTGGTTATGAAAGGAAGTTGTGTACATGGAAGAGGAGTGAAAACACCAGAATGTTTCAGTTAGATTATATAGTGACGTGCCAAATGGCACAGCCAGAGTGGGAGTATACAGCAGTAAACTGGCCATCAGTGTTGTGTACATCTCAGTCACTCAGTATGACAGATACAAAAGGAGGGATCTGTCTACACAGGTAAAGAGGTGGCTACGTGGTTAAGCAAGGCAGTTTTCAAGTCCAACAATAGGTATGACAACATTAACCCCTTAACATAAAACCCTGAATTATCTAATTTTTATTATTCTGACAGATACTTAAAATCCTGAGTATACATAGGCAACTTAAGAACTGACCTTCAAAAAAAATTAGAGCCCGCTTACATCCATTTCACCACTGATAGTTAAGTGTTCAGCCAATAGAGGGCATATGGTCTTACAGTTGTAGCTTGGCTGTCATGTCTTGCTTTAGGTGGTTGCCACTAGCTGTCATTATGTGTGCAACTTTAGATACTATCGACAACAAAATGCACTCTTTCAGCACCTCTCTTGTATTATTTAGACAATGCTTTCAAAAAGTATGGCTATGATGATCCAGAGTTTGGCATTGAATTTAGAGGCTTAGAATGTGAAGAAGAATGTAATGTTACTTCATTAGAGACTCAAAAGTGATGACTGTTCGTCAGCTGAGTGACAAGTACTTGCAACTGGTCTTCTTCTTCTTCGGTTATCAACCCACAGGTTGGTTGGCAGCAGCACGCCATTCCGTTCTTTTGTCAACTTTCTTCTTCATATCTGCATAGGTCTGGCACCCGATGTCATTTATTACTTGTTGAATGTAGCTTAATCTAGGTCGTCCTCGGCGAGTTCTTCCTTCAATGATTCCTTCTAATATTCTCTTAATGAAATTGTTATGCCGTAAAATGTGACCTATGAAGGTTATTCTTCTTTTCTGTATATTTCGCCAAAGAGATCTGTTTTCTTTCACTCTTCTGAGGACATCTTCGTTTGTAGCCTTGTCTCGCCAGCTGATTTTTTCCATTCTCCGGTAGCACCACATTTCGAATGCCTCTAATCTTCTCTTTTCTTCTTTTCCACAAGTCCAAGTTTCACATCCGTAAAGGGCTGTACTCCACACATAGGTTTTCATGACTCTCTTTCTTACGTCTAAACTAACATTTCTACTCGTCAGTAAGTTTCTTTTTCCATTGAATGCTATTTTGGCAAGTTGTATTCTGTTTTTAATGTCACTTTTGCTCCTTCCATCTGCTGTTATTTTGCTACCTAAGTAGTTAAATTCTGTAACCTGCCCTAGTTTCTCTCCCTTTATTGTTATTCGTATGGGTTCATTGTAGTTCAGGGCGCCACTCACCATCACTTTAGTCTTTTTCTTATTTATTTTCATTCCATACTGTTCTTTTAAGGTGTTTTCCATTTCATTGAGTGCGGCTTCTAAATCTTCTTTCCTTTCTGTAATTATGGCGATATCATCTGCATATCGCAACATATCTATTTTCATTCCGTTAAGTTTTATTCCTACTTCAATATTCTCTCTTATTTTGTCTATTGCTTCTTGGATATATGCGTTGAAAATTACTGGAGATAGTGGGCATCCCTGTCTCACTCCTTTCCTTATTCTTGCTGTTTCTTCTTTGTTTTCCTTCTTAACTAAGGCTGTTTCATTTTGGTATATTTTAAAGATTATCCTTCTATCATTATATTTCAGACCAGCCTTCTTCAGAATTCTAAACATTTCTGGCCATACAACATTGTCAAATGCCTTTTCGAGGTCTACGAAGGCTATAAATACTTGTTTGTTTTTGGAAATTTGTTTCTCAATTATTAGTCTTAAAGATAAGATTGCTTCCCTCGTCCCTACACCGCTTCTAAAACCGAATTGGTCTTCACTTAGAGTGCTATTCAATTGGTTTTCAACTCTTTTCAAAATTATTCTTATTAGAATTTTTGATGCGTGTGAAAGAAGACTGAGTGTTCGATGGTTTTCACAGTCCATAGTAGATGCTTTCTTAGGTATGGGGAATATGATGCATTTCTGATAGTCTTCAGGAACTTCACCTGTTTTGTATATTTTCTGTATGAGTTGTAGTAATGTAGCTTTCATTTTGTCTCCTGATTTCTTAATTGCAACTGGTACAAGATAAATATATCCACTGTGCTCCAGCCAGCTCCCTCAAGATATACGTTCACAGGAAACTGTTGTGAAATACATGGTTAGACTTCATAATGACACAACTAAAGAAGTACCTCAAGTTTCAGGATATCTTAGTCAAAGTCTAATGAACAAGTGTACTCAGAATTTTATTAATGGTGAGCTTCAAAATTTTGTAACTCATAATTTTGGGCTTTAAAAGCTGTCTTTATATGTCTATATGTAATGTCATTCATTATAGAATGCTATTCATTAATAAAAAAGAGTTTAGCACTGAGAACAGCAGAAAAATAGCAGTCTACAGAATTCATATTGTTAATCACTATCAGAATCATATGAGCCTCAATAAAACCAGATACACAATTGAGGAAAAAAATCTGGTTTACAGAGCTAAATGATCAGATGAAAATTTTAAAAGAAATACAAGTGTTATCCGGAAAGTAATCTCTGTTAGGCTGTAACATTGTAATAGTCAGAGAAAATTTATTAGATAAATCTTGAAATTACACTTTAGCTTACTTGTCTACTAATCACAATTCAGATTTAAACATCAATCACAATTTAAATATCAATCGCATCACTTAATGAATTGATAAATCCCTTCGATATAAAATTCTGCTACTTGAGATAACAGCCTCCGACAGCTTCTTGAATTTTCTCAAGTCAAGTGTTGAGAGCCTAGAATTATTTTCATGTGTAAGAAGAGGTGAAAATTACTTTGAGTAAAGCCTGGGGCCACAGTGTAGATGTACGAAAACATCTCATTTGAAGACTCAACAAGTTCTTGGTTTGCCAGACAGAGAGTGGCTAAGTAGTGACATGTAGAAACACAACATTGGTAGTCAATAGCTTACACTACTAGTTTTGGAATGGCTCTTCTCAGCTTTCTTAATGGCACATAGGAGGCTTCAGAACTGACTGTCCTCCCACATTCCCTAAAATCCACAGACAAGATTCTTTTAACATCCCAGAAAATGGTAGACATAACCGTTATAACAGAGCGAGTTTAGTGTGCCCCTTTGTTTTCTTTTATTTTTTTTATCCAGGATGATACCACACCATTACCTGTGGCTTTGTTTAAGCATTAGCATGGGGAAATCCTTGTTACACCACTGGCAATGATTCTTTTCAGTAGACATTCCCATCTCCTTCAGCATCATAACGAATTAGAAAGTCCAGAAAAACTACTCTACACACACTAACCTAAAGAGTAGCAATTATTCCGTCCCCCCGCCCCACCACCACCACCACGCCCCCAGTTACTTCCCATGCTACATGAAAATGGGAATTACTTTCTGGGTAGCCTTGATAACTAATTAATTTACTACACAATTAATATCAGGCAACCAAAAATTTATACTCACTATCATAATGTAACATACGGTGATGGACTAAACCCACTCCTGTTGAACAAAGTACTCGATAAGATCATCAAAATTTGGGAGCAAGAAATACATGGAATAAGTATGGGAACAAAACTAATGAACGAACATTAAGTGCCTTGCTCTTGCTGATGACCTAGCAATAATTAACCACACTCCCGATGAAGCCAGCCACGCCATTGAGAAGCTTCACGAGACAACCATGAAATGAAGACTGAGCTCCAAATCTTTTACAACACGCAAGTTAAACGATTCCCATAACTAGGTGAAATTACTGGAAACATTTCCAACAAAAAGAACACTGTCCATCACAGCCAAACTTCATCATTACCACATAGTCATTCTTACTGAAGCATTCTGTGCAATGGAGGTGTCATCATTAACTACAAACATAAAGACATCAAGAAAGCAAAACAACAGAAACTGAGAAATGTATTTGGACCCAAAATTCAGGATGGTATCTGGATGCACACCCAAAATCTCAGAAGAACTATAACTGCTGACTGAATGGTTCACCTCACTCGCAAAGAAAAAATGTATGAAATTCTATAGTCATATAATGCGACTGATTCTTGCTTCAACTTAGAAAGAAATCTTCCGTATTATCAACGGGAAACCAGCAATCCAAAATATGTTGGCAGGTACATATCCAAAGTCATCAGAGAACTGGCAACTACACAGACTACATACAGGCAGAAAATCAATACATATAATTTCATACCAAAGACCCTAACAGGAAGGAATTTTAAACTTAAAAACACGGATGCAAAAAAGGAAACCGGCCCAAAGCAAAAAGATGAGGTAGTTTTGGGAAGATAAGAAAAACAAGAAAGCCAGTTCTAAGTAATGGAACTGTGTGCTCCTTAGAAGTCATATATACCTGCCATCAAAGGTGGTCCACTATTAATTCAATTTAGTTGTTAATTTCTGAGTAATTAAGAATACATACACAATTAGAATTAGTGCATAGTAATATTAATATGGCTTTATGGAATGAGAGTAAACTGAAGAAAGAGGAAAGTTATCAAGAGTTGCAGAAATAAGATTAGTGAGAAACTTAATATCAAAATTCATGGCCATTAAGTACACAAAATTAAGGAATTCTACCACCATGGAAGCAAAATAACACATAATGGATGAAGCAAGGATGACATAAAAAGTAGATTTGCTTAACACCTTGAGGTCCAGCCACTTAGGACAATTTTGGGCCCATAAAACCCGCTATTTATGCCATTCCTAAATTATTACTGCCACATCTGTGCTTGATGTATCTTAAATGGTAGTACATAATGAAAAAAGACCAAGTTTCAAGGTTTACTTTTGACCTTTGTTGCAGTCATCTGACACATTACAACATATGCAATGATGGTTACAGAAAGTATAATTTTCACTCAAAAAAGAAAAGTGCGAGGTGAGGATTTCGCACATTCACACATAACTGGATTTTGTCTGAAGCATTCTGGCATGCAGAGAGGTGTGTTACAGTCAGGGCAATACCATATTGCTTCCTTCCTGCGTGCTTGGCCAGTTGATTGTTTTGTCTGCTCCGAACATACCTTGCACACCCTTGTTGGTTGTTGCTTCTTCTCAGTTGCAGAAATTTTCTCAGGGAAGTGTCGTTCTACAAATCTATTGCCGATGGTTGCACTTGGGACAGTTTCTTGAGCCACAGTTGAACCTTTCTGGAAGAGTCCTTCACCAATATGGCACAAAAAGGTGGAAAAATGACAGTTTTTCTTCTCATTTGTGTTTGTAGTCTCATGACACAGAACAAAAGCATTTGTTGCAGCCATTATGAACAAGTGAAAAAATAGTTTTTTCAGCCACTTCATTTGTTTCTTCTCAAAAGGATAATAGGAGATCATCTGATCACTTCTATCAACCCCTGTTTTGTTCGTATTATAATCAAGAATAGCATCCGGTTGTGACCTGATCTTGACACCATCCTTCATATGAACAGAAATGTTAGATGTTGTCATTTTATGTTTAGAGGAAAGGCATAAGACATCCCTCATGTCCTTCCACTTCAAACAAAGCAGGTGGTTTTTCCTCATTGACACCGACTGATTCCTTCAGACTTTCTTCAAAACAATATTTTCTTTTGGCAGTTCCTTTCGATTAGCCATACATGCGCCTACAGCATCCATTTTATTTTGCCATAAAATACCAAAAACCGCTGGCAAACTGTAAAATCTGTCCATATAAACAGTGTGATCTTTACCCAAATAATCCACAAGCAATCTCCGAAAGAGTGGTATTATGGAATTGTCTTTTGATCCTTTACCAGTGTATACTTTGAATCCCAGAACATAACCAGTCTCTGAATCAAAAACAATACACATTTTTATTCCATACTTGTCAGTTTATTTTTTATGTAGACATGAAAGACCACTAACCCATAAAATCCACACAAGCTTTCATCAATGATAGGGATAAAATGATTTCTTACATTCTCGTAATAGATGATCAAGAAAAGGTCTGATTTTATGCATGGCATCATGCTATGTTTGACCTCTGGGAATGTAGGTAGGATTGTCATTCAAATGTAAATTTGAAAGTATGGCCTTGGACCTACTTCTGCTCATTATAGATCCTGGGAAAGGGGTTGAAATAAAACTACTGACAGACCACTAGTCTGCCAATTTTGGTTTCTTCACGAGGCAAATATCTACAGCTACATGGATACTCTGCAAATCTCTATTGTTCCAATCTAGTATAGCGCACAGAAAGAACGAACACCTATATCTTTCCATACGAGCTCTGTTTTCCCTTATTTTATCGTGGTGATTGTTCCCCCGTATGTAGGTTGCTGTCAACAAAATATTTTCACATTAAGAGGAGAAATTCGGTGGCTGGAATTACGTTAGAAGATTCCATCACAATGAAAAACATCTTTATTTTAATGATGTCCAGCCCAAATCCTGTATCATTTCAGCGATACTCTCTCCCATATTTCACGATAATACAAAAAGTGTTGCCCTTCTTTGAACTTTTTCGATGTACTCTGTCAGTCCTATTTGGTAAGGATCCCACACCACGCAGCAGTATTCTAACAGAAGACAGACAAGTGTGGTGTAGGCAGTCTCCTTAGTAGATCTGTTACATTTTCTAAGTAGCCTGCCAATAAAATGAAGTCTTTGGTTCACCTTTCCCACAATATTTTCTTTGTGTTCCTTTCTTCGTAATTGTAATTCCTAGGTATTTAGTTGAACATGCGGCCTTCAGATTTGACTGATTTATCATGTAACCAAAGTTTAACTGATTGCTTTTAGCACCCATGTGGATGACCTCACATGACCTCACACTCTTCGTTATTTAGTGTCAACTGCCAATTTTCACACCATTCAGATATCTTTTCTAAATCGTTTTGCAATTTGTTTTGATCTTCTGATGACTTTATTAGTCAATAAGACGGCTGCTCAGATTGTCTCCCAAATAGTTTATATAGATAAGGAACAGCAAAGGGCCTATAACACTACCTTGGGGAATGCCAGAAATCACTTCTGTTTTACTCGATGACTTTCCGTCAGTTACTACGAACTGTGAGCCCTCTGACAGGAAATCACAAATCCAGTCACATAACTGGGACTATATTCCATAAGCATGCAATTTCACTACAAGCCGCTTGTGTGGTAGTGTCAAAAGCCTTCCGGACATCCAGAAATACGGAATGAATCTGAAATCCCTTGTCAGTAGCACTAATATGAATAATTATAGTGAAAAACAAATACACTTCGTGAAGCTTCGCTCCAACCCTTGAATGCCAAACACTGTGGCTTTAGTTTGGAGCCTGCCTTCAGTTTGTCATAAACACACTTTGCATAGCTGTTCATTCCTGATTTTGGGTGTTTCATCATAGAATGTGGAAAGAAAACACATCAAGTGGAGTGGATCTTTCATCAACTGCAGCTCTTCCTCTAGTTACATCAGAGAACTGTGGCAAAAGAGGCTGTATATCCTCGAACCTCCAACCTAAATCAGTATCTGTTGATTTCATTTGCAAAGACCGCTGCCTCTTCTGTGGTGGTGCAGAAGACTGTGTTACAGCAGAGGAACATTGTTTGTTGGAAGCTGTTTGAACAGCAGCATATTCGTCATCAGATTCGACTATTTAAAAAGAGAGAGAGAGAGAGAGAGAAATAAAACTTAACTTATTCATAATTGCAGTGCCAGAAACTGAAGCAACAGTACTAGAAATGACAAGTAACATCAGTCTGTAACATATCTGAATTTAGATCTTCTTCAGACTGTTCCCACTCAGATATTTCTCCCTCTGATCCAGAATCAATCAATTCTTCTTCCAGTGCCATTAAAATTTCTTGATCATTCAATAAACTTGACATGTTTGTAGCAGGATCACAGACAGTGATAAAACTGAATGAAACCGCACGCGAGCACACAAAGGCTCAGTCAGGTGCGATAGCAGCACTAAAGTTCGCTACTGCTCATTTCCAAGTAATTCTAGAACCTGACAACAGAGGGCAGCACCTGTCATGCGACAGCCAGCCATATGTCTATACAATGTTCTCACACGAAACAAGTCGTTTTTGAGCGACACGAGGCTTGCATGACATGAAACATTGCAGCCTGAGCTACACTCGGGCGTGGTCCATTGAGCTCAGTGCCATGGCCCAAACTACACTCGGGCTTGGCTGCCAGGGCATTGCTGCCCAAGAGAAGTCTGCTAGTATCAAACACCGGCCTTAATCTCAGGAAGAAATTCCTCAGACTGTACATTTGGAGCTCATTATTGTATGAAATTGAATTGTGGACTGTGGAAAACTAGAAAATAAGAGAACTGAGGCAGCTGAGATGTGGCACTATAGAAGGAAATTGAAAATTAGTTGCACTGATATGATAAGGAATGAAGAGGCTCTCTGCAGAACCTGTGAAGAAAAAAAATATAGAAAACACTGACATGGAGAAGGGACAGGGTGATAGGATATGGGTTAAAATATCAGGGAATAACTTCGTGGTATTAGAGGATGCTGTAGAGGATAAAAACTCAAGGTGAAGATAGGGACCAAAATGCATCCAACAAATAACTGAATCACTGAGAATGTAGGGTGCAAGTGCCACTCTGACATGAAGAGGTTGGTACCAGAGGAACTCTTGGCAGGCCATATTAAGCCAATAAGAAGACTAGTGATCTATGCTACTATACAAAGACAAGTCGTAGATCAATGTTGTTACCAAAAATCTTGTAAAGTTCTTAAGATTTCTCCATGATACTCTAAAACACGTTCATGTGTTCATATGGCAGAATTTTTTTTTAAACACACACACACACACACACACACACACACACACACACACACTTACAAAGGGGAGAGGTTTTTAGCAAAAATCTTGGAAAGTTCTTAAGATTTCTCCCTCTAATACATGTTCATGTGTTCATATGGCAGAATTTTTTTTAAACACACACACACGCACACACACACACACACACACACACACACACACACACACACACACACACACACTTACAAAGGGGAGAGGTTTTTAGCAAAAATCTTGGAAAGTTCTTGACCAATTTACTTCTAATTTTTACACAATAATCTAATAAACCTTCAGACTGATATAGGCTACAAATTTTTTAATATATAAGATAAATTGGGTATGTTGTTGGCAAAATTCTCAAAAAGTTCCTGACCAAATTACCTTAAACTTTTGCATGATACCCTATTAGACATTTTGACGGACATAAGCTACATAATTTTAAACAACAATGTACAGGTATTCTGTTAAAACAGATTCCGAGAAAGAAAACCCTGTGCTGCACTCTGTTATGAAAATTTGCGGTTTGTTTTCTTTCTCTTAATCAGACAAATTGTTTCTGCTTTTCACAGACAACAGAAAATCACAGACAATAGACTCAGTGGTGAAAGAAGCAGCTGAAATTTGTTTAGCAAAGAATTTAATCAATAGAGATAGCAGTTTCAGCTTGGACAAATCATGGTACCTGACACTTTCTTTAATAAACTTGTAAAGACATCACCACAGTGCAGTTCATAATGATATGGCAATAGCCCAGAATGCTTCCAACGACATAGCCACAGATTCAATTAATACATACTGCTTTGCCATTGATCACTGTGTCTTGTGCTTGTGCCTGCAGCCACATCCATAGTGGTCTCATCAACAGGTTTAACAGGATGGAGTGAATGCTGTAGCTTGAGTGTTGGCTCATTCTGAAGATGGCCAGAAGGTTTGCAGCTGAAATATTAGGAGGAGAAATAGGGGTTTATGCGGTTGCACACTCAAAATTTAACGAATCAGCCATTGCGCTATGAAAAAATATAAATGTTTAGTTTTAATGTAGCTTATACAGTTAGTTTAAATGTAGTAAAACAAATTCCTTACTGGTGTAATCTGAGATATGGTATTATTATTGAGGGTAGCGGATATGAGTTGTGTGGAAACTAGGAAGCAGATTTGTCAGTCTGAATGGCGATAAAGCCACAAGTGTCAGCTGAACTTGAAATGAATCCTGGTTGTAAACTGTAAGGACTCAGACACTGTCACTAAGTGTGACTACAATGCTTCTGAAATTTTCCAAATCACTGCTCTGGCATGACAGAAACTGACACGAGTTTTCATTAGTGCTGCCAATTGATTATGGATTTTAAATTATTTTGAGATACCCACTCTCAGACTTTTAACATTGTTCTGTGGCATTTTTAACTTAAGATTTCGACCATATGAAGTGCTCTGAACTCAATAGTATTTCAGTGATTTATTTGTAACATTACTAGCACAGACTTGATTGAAAATTTGATCAGGTTGAAGAGTGACTAAGAACCGATGAACTATTACGCCAAATTCGGGAACACAGCTGATGTGCTTCTACAGCATCAAATTCATAACTGTTCAATACTGTGTGCACAATTAAGCAGTCATCAGTACCAGTTCAAGGTTTTGTTTTGAGTGGCTGAATAAACAGTCATACTAAACATTATCTGAAATTTCTAGCAGGCTAAAACAGTATGCTGGACTAGCAACTCAAATCTGGGACATTTTCCTTTTGCGTGCAATTGCTCTACTGACAGAGTTGTCCAAGGATGACTCATGACCTGTCCTCACAGCTTTGCATCCATAAGTACCTTTGTTGTCCTGCCTTCAAAACTTCAAAGAAGTTCATCTGTATGCCTTTCAAGATGACCACTCCTGGAAGAAAGGATATTGCAAAGAAATGTCTTAACCACAGATTACAGGGTTGTTTCATACTGAAACATTATTTTGCTTGTGCAACGTAAAGTCAGTTCAGCCATGATCCTATATTTCTCTAACTGTACATTACGACTTGGGCAGCAGCAGATCACCAATTTCAGGCAGTATTTTGGCAGTATATAGCTGCTGCTTGACTGTCAGTGAGACACAGTTATTCATAGTGATCACATGTTGTGTCATCGTGCTTTTGGCAAATAAACAAACAATTCTATTACAGGGAGTAATAATTACCACCACAGGTTGATATGCAGAACAAGTTTTAAACTGCAAAATATTTCCAATAGTAGATGTGGAGTCTGACAATAATTTATTACTTGTGAAATGCAGACTAAAACTACAGAAATTGAGAAACAAGAAAATTAAGGAAATGGGAGATAGACACATTGAAATAATCAGAGATTGTTGACAGGTTCAAAGAGACTGTTAGGCAACAACTAACTGAAATGAAAGAAAATCCAATACAAATAGAATGAGTAGCTTTAAAAGATGAAATGATGAAAGCAGAGAGGAAATCTAGGCACAAAGACAGATCCTGCAGAAATCCTTGGGCAAACGCTGAAATATTAAACTTAACTGATGAAAAGATAAAATATAAAAATGCAGTACATGAAGTGGGCAGAAGGCAAGACAAATGCCTAAAGGAGGCATAAGCAACCTGTTTGTACATCATACAAAATTTTTAATTGTTGTATAAAAGACCCAGTTAAATCTTTTATGTAAGCCCACAACATGAGCAGTGCCACTACATAACACTGAATGACACCGTCCTGTTCCAAGTTTGATCTGACTGCATGTTATGTAAGACTCCAATCACATATACTAAAATAAATGATAGGTATCACCAGCAGATGTGTTGTGAGTGGTGAAATCACTGCTGACCCCACACCGCACTGTGCAAAGTAGAAAAAAGGCTCACAGTGCATTGTGGTGTAACATATCACTTTGGTAAAGTGATTTATCGCACAGTGTCTACAGTACTGATGGAACATAATTGCCACCTTGACAGTATTTTTTAGCTTGAATAGTGAGTTTAGATGTGTGTATTACATGGTGTGCCTGTAACCTGGTGCTGATGCAAGACAGGACAACGATAGATGCTTTATCACACTGTGGTACAGCCTCATCCCAGCTCAGCACTGCACTATGCGCCGTAGAGCTACCATGACAATCAATATTATATCATGGGAGCAAGAGATAAAGCTGAGCAGTCATTCTGGAAAGAATTGTCAGTCAGCTTGTACCGAGGGCAAGTAATAACTTATATTGTATTCAAACAACGTTTGAGGTGTTTCAGTACTCTATGTATCAATATAATCTTATATGAGACAAAATGTTTTCCATTAACTGGTAGAAAGTTGAAGACACTTTCAAGTTTTCAGCAGAGATACAACTGCAGCAGAGAAGTCATCCATCAGAAGTACACAGTTTGGCAGAATGGCAATTCAAGAGATATAAGTTGAGAATTTAAGGGTATCGAAGGTCATAACCTAACCTTACACATTTTCCATCTACAACATACCTTAGGATCCAAATTTAACTCACACAGAATTGTGAATACTATCGGGAGTTTTCATGTCACAGATCACCACCACCAACCACCACCACCACCACCACCACCACCACCACCACCACAACTATTGCTGCATTGTCTGAACAAGATAGCCAGGGCAAAAGCACCACAGGCACAAAGATGTGAGCTGGTGCCAGTGCCATAGACACTTGCCACTTGTGAGACTCCCACCAGCGCCACGGGCGGCGCTGACGATGAAAACATCGACTTCGCCTTGGTCAATTGCCGGCTGAGTACAATCCGCCAATGACCGGACGACAATGGACAGAAAGCCTACTCAGAAGACAGAAGAGCAGCTCTCATGCACTCTGTTATAGATCATCGTTCAGGGCTGACTTAGACAGGGAACATTATTTAGTGAACTCTTAGAAGTGAACAGACAGCAGTTGTAAATTGCATTTGCTATGTACTGTGAAGTTTACCTACAATTATTTGCACTTAGCCATTGAGGGCCTTTTTTGTGTTATATTACAAGCCGTGTTGCAGACTTCATTTAATAGTGGCAGGGAGAAACTGTCTTAGCGGTGTACTGCACCAGAAGATATTTCACGAACTCACAAACTCAGCCTCCAGAACAGTATAGACGAGGCCTTTACAAAACTGGCAATGACGGTTTCCAAAAATTATTATTGTTAACAATTTATTTATCAGTTAAACAAATAAATTTCCTTTATTTAAAAACATAACATTTTATAAGACATATGACATACAATTTTTAGCTCTCACAACTGATACCTTTTTGACAGTCAGAGAAAGAAATCTCAATCATTTTTTGAAAACTTTTTATTGTAAGTTACTTAACATAACACTGAGAAACATAATGATATAAAGCTGTATTCTTTTGCCAAAGTTCTTTCATTTCCTTCTCTATGATTTCTAATTGTTTGTAGAAATGTGGAACATTACATTTACAGCTTTATTTGTTTTTCATATTTAATGCTTTCTCTCCTAGTAGTTTCTTCATTAGTGGTTAACTTATCTACCTTTAAAATCTCTTCTATTTCATTGCAGTAACATCTTCTCTTGTGTCCAATTTTTTTCTCTCATTATTAGGCTCATTATCACCACCTACATCAATTCAGTGGGATGGATGATACAAGCTGGAAAGACTTCAACTTGTGTTTTGGAGGAAAATTCAACCAGTTTATTTTTTCAAATCCCTTCCACAATCCAAAGCATCAAAATGATTGTTTACTGAAAACAATTGAAAACATACTGCCAGAACCGCTCAACATACTGATCACTGTATTGTAACTTTGCACTTAATCATCAGAATTCCCATTCATATAGACAGCCTTGTATTCGCCGAAAAATGAAATGACAGGACAATACATTAAGGCAGTGGTGGCTTCTGACCGGTGGCTGGATTAGTTGTGTCGTCTGCATTACAGGTTCCACACACTCTATAATTCCTACCGTGTATTCTAGCTACCATGACTTCGAACATACAGGCCAGTGCAATCGATAACAAATCATTTTAGTTTACCTTCAAAGCCGGATGATGAACACTGTCAAATAGCCTGACACTGTCACAGACGGGACAAAATGTCATTTTTCTCTTGTTGGTTATCCAATGTCAATTTGTGCTATAGAATTTTAGCATTTACAGAATAATAGAGGACAACGAAAACTATAAAAAAAACTGAAGAATGCACTCAATCTGAGAGGCCATAGAAAGGGACAATTCAGTGTCAAAATAGATTTCACTGTTGCAGTTATCATGAGAGTCATTCTGATACTCAAGAAAGTGAAAAAAATTTAATTTACTTACCAAGTAAAAGTACACCAGATAAGAATGTCTTATTTTCATCTAGTGTCAGCCAGTCTCCAATATCTGGCAAATGGGCCCATTTGTCACCAGTTTGATTTAATTTTCTGAGTATGCAATGGAATGTGACTGCTAATAACCATCTGCAGACTAATTGTTTCATTTTCTGTTTTGTTAAATTCTCACGTGAAATGCTTCCCATTTTTGAAGTGTAGGATACAATACACTCATACAATTTTGCAAGTGCCAAAGTACTCCACAAAAAGTACCATATTTGGTGCTCTTCTTCAATGAAGCTGCTGGATCCCAGGCTGACAATATGTAAGACTACACCTATCAATAAAATTTGATTTTCACATTTTACCTGCAAACAGTATTAAAGTAAATAAATATTTTCAACTTGTAACTAGTTATCATTCTGATAATGAGTAACAGTTAAGTGTTTATGTCTGCCACATTTTAATTTTCAAATACTGCAGACAATAGCTTTCATTGAAAATTATACTTACACACAGTTATGATTTAATGTTAACACAATGCAACACCAATAAACAAATGAAATATACCAGCATCTGCAGAAATTTAGAAAGAAAGGTGTATACAAACTTGGACAATGTATTGAAAAGTGTGCAAGTGTGCAAGTGATTAAAACTGAATAGAGACTGTATTGATGTAGGTCCAGCAACACCCTCTCTTGTGTAACCAGAAAGTTCTGTAATGAGAGACATCAGCAAATAAAGAGCTGTCCAATGCAGTGGAAAAATGAAAATAGGTCCAAATCTGTCTCATCAACACCAGAGAGCAGGATAACAGCAAAGGTATGACTTCTGCTGTAACATGATGATTGGTTTCAAGGAAATGGGTTTAACATTTTGGAAGATCCTGCTGCAAAGTATGTGTACGTGAAACAATGGATAGAGGAGAGTAGGGAAATGATGAGCAGGTACTTCAACACAAACTGTGACCAAAGAACATGTAGAAATGGTAAGGATGCAAACAGATATTCAAGAAATCAGTGAGATGTGGCGGTCAAAAGAGGTGGCATTTTGGAGTTAGTATCATAGTATTACTCATAATAGGTCAGAATGATAGATCAGGAGAGGGGAAATGATAAAGAGGGAAACTGACAACATGGTAAAACATTATATGCAGCAAAGAGAAAGAACATTATTGTTGAATGTAAATCACAACTGGAGTCTGGAATACAATCACAGGTGAAGGTAAGGTATTACAGACATTAACACGGACACTGTTTTAAACACCACAGTCCTTCACTATGCATGGTCCTACTGGAGGAGGTATACTATTGACTTTTTTTCCACTTTTTAACTGTCTTGCCCAGCCAGTTATTGAGGGACCTACAGTTTAATGAGGACTCCAGACTTTCGTGCAATTTGGTAGTTTTCATATTAACATACATTGCCAGGGGTCAAAGAATTGATAAATTACACATGAAAATTCTAGTACTGACCAGATATCGAATCCCAAACCATTCAATCAGCAGTCTCACATTTAACCCCTGAGCCATAGAAAAGTTAAGCTAGAGATCAAAAATAACACATGAGCTTGGCATCAGCAACAAGGGTTAATTTAATTCTATGCTGGACATGACTTGGTCAATGCACATGCACTTTTTTGAGAACCTCCTGAGCGAGAAATATACATGGAAGATGCGAGAGTCAAAGGAGGTAACAAATTGACTATTCTTGGGAAAAAATAATTCAAGCAAAACGTTAAGGACTTTAAAAGTTATCCAAGTCTTGACTACTGGTAGCAACCATAACCAAGTAATAATGAAGTACCAGTTGACATTCAAATAGTTAAGCAGAAATCAGAACTTTGAAAACTAACAAGTTGAAAGAACCACAACTCAGGTTAAACAATGTTAACTCCAGTATGGAATAACAACAACATAAGGAAAAGATAGATTGCTACTTACCTTAAAAATAACTTGTTAAGTTGCAGAAAAGCACAACTGAAGGTACTTACACATTGTATTTTAGTTTTACCTGTCTGCAACTTAACATGTCATCTTTATAGTAAGCAGCAATCTTTCTTTTCCTAACAAATTCAGATTACTATGAAATAATGTGAGACAAAAGAAATAATGACTTTTCACAGAGTTTAGTGTGGAGAGCCAATGGAATGGTCTTAAAAGATATGTAAATGCAAGTGAAAGGTGGAAAAAAGGCATTCCGGCCTGCACTGTCTGAGCTGGTGGTCATATGTGCACAAGGTGTGCTTGCTTGTGAGTATGAATGGCATGTGTTTCTCTTTTGCTGATGACAGCTGTGGCTGAAACATGTCTTTTTTTTACAATAAGTAACATGTCTTTTTTACAATAAGCAGCAATCTATCTTTTCCTACATTGCTGAAAAAGTACTAGGACTGAAATTAGCAGAAAAGAGGCAGCCACTGATAAACTGACATGGAACTAGAACTATAAATGAACAATGAAAATGTCAATTGTTGACTGTCAACAGCTAAAACATAGGGCACTTGGACATGAAGTTATCCAGAAATGTAGAAAAGTTCTATAAAAATGGATGGAGGAAGAACATCATTAGATAGATACAAAACAAACAGGGTAACACACATGCTGCACACAAACTAATAACCAGTCACTTTAGAGATGAC
The DNA here is from genome assembly GCF_023864275.1 of Schistocerca cancellata. Taxonomy (NCBI): domain Eukaryota; kingdom Metazoa; phylum Arthropoda; class Insecta; order Orthoptera; family Acrididae; genus Schistocerca; species Schistocerca cancellata. Next base: position 149,858,317 of record NC_064631.1, on the reverse strand, counting down.
AGAATAAGTAATAAAATGATTTGAAATGAAAATAGTATTTCAGTAATGGAAACAGAAAATAAGGTGAGAAGATGGGAAGAAAACTAGGAGAATCTATATAGTTGCCAGGAGAAATTAGGCCAAGTGAAAATAAGGACAGGATGCAAGAAGATGAAAGAGGGAGATGTGACAGCAAATTTCTGAATTTCAAAATAATTTGCATGAACTCAGAAGAAACAAATGCCCACAGACTGATGAAATACTAACAAAATTCCTGTGGACATCAGGCCACGGGGCAGAACAACAACTATACAAGCCTGTGAATAAAATTTATGGAACTGGAAAAATCCCAAGAGATTTTGTAATGAATAAAGGAAAATAAAGGCATGTAGTTGTGTACAGTGTCACGTGCATCAAAAATACTCTCAAGAGTACTTAAGTGGAGGATGGATGGTAAAAATGAAAGTAAGGATAGGATCAGTTTGGTATTAGAAGAAGCAATGGCATCCAGGAAGCTCTTTTAGTACTGAGGGTAGTGATAGAGGGCATATTTGAGGAAAACAAGGACACATAAATGGAATTCATAGAACTGGAGAAGGCTTTTGATAGTGAGAAATGGAATAAAATGTTTTTAGTTCTTAGATATTGGGCATCTACTACAGAGACTCTTCATAAAAAGCAGACTGAAGTGGTCACCATTGACAGATGGTTACAAGATATCAGAGTCAAGAAAGTTGTAAGGCAGAGTTGATCATAGTGACCACTGTAATTCAATTTTTAGATAGAAGAGGCAAATAGGTCAGGAAAGTATAGGACTATCTTGATGTAGGAATAAAGACCACACATGCAGCAGTGCTGTTTCATCAGCAGAGGATGTCTCAGACTGTGTGTGTGTGTGTGTGTGTGTGTGTGTGTGTGTGTGTGTCTGTGTGTGCACGGGCATGCGCAAGAGAGAGAGAGATGACCGTCAGAGCCCAAGCCCACTATGGGCCCCACGCTACACTTTGCCTCAGTTCTCTGTTATGTACTGGTGTACTACTACAGCTATCTTGTACCTAGTTGGTTCCTGCTGAATTTTACTTAAACACTGTCTTCAAGCTGTTAATGCTTCAATATCATAAAGGTGTGTTCAGTCTACTGGCCATGTTGTAGTTATACATAATTACATCACAACTGGCGACGAGTGCGGTCCTGTTCTCCATGCAAATTTCTACTCTGGTTGGTTCTCCGTTTTTTTCTCATGATGGCTGATGGTGTTGCAGAGAACATTTTATGTTAGTTGGTCGAACAGGAAGAATCATTCGCTATGGCGTTGCACCACCAATCACAAGCACGGTACAATCAAACTCATGTACTTCAGTCATTGCCTAATGTTTTGTCTAGTCAGAAAAGCTTCTGTTCAGTCTAGTCAGCAGGCTCCTCAGTCTGTGTCATCTGCTGTTTTGCCCTCCATGGCCCCATTGTACATCTGCCTCCCTTTTCTATGTAGGATGAGAACAGTGACGAATGGGACGCACACGAGAAACGTCTGCAAGAACACTGTCAAGCTTTTGGGATTACTGGAGCTATTTTATGTTGTGCCTTGTTCCTTTCATGGATATCGCCAAGAATGTATTAAGTCCTATGTCAACAGTCCCTCTGCAGGATCTGTCTCTCTTAATGTTTGACCAAATGTGTGAACTACTTTCAAAATACTACTGTAGGCACACTCATGTTATTGCATCCTGGCTTTAGTTTTACCACTGTACGAAGGAACCACATCAGTCCTACTGAGCATGGGTGGCTGAACTCCATGGGTTATTTTGTGTCCGAGGTGCACAAAGATCCGTATGCTGATCAGATGGTGAAAGATGATATCATTCATTTAGCTCCATATCGTGAGGCACGAGAACATGCCCTCCAGTGCATAAATCCATTCCTCTCCAAGGTTTTAGCTATTGCACGGTTGTTCAAGGTGTTGCAAGCTGCAAGTAACCAAACTGAGTCTTGGTGTGAGGTATCAGAAATCCAACACTCTCCTTCACACCAAGCTTCAGATGTTCATAAGGGGAAGACGTGGTTGCAGCAGTCCACATATGATCACAGTGTCAAGGTGACCGGCCTCGCTCCCAGCAGCAGCAGCACCAACACAGTAAACAGGCCAGTAAACAGCAACGCACGAGTTCCATGCTTCTGTCCTGCCAAAAACGCTGGTTTACCTGTCATAATTGCAACAAAAAATGTCACATTGTTTCTGTTTGTAATGCAAAACTTCAGCACAGCAATCCAGATGCAAATATGATGTAAACATTGTATTTCTATTTCCATTGTGCCAAACAAGCTTTTCATTGATGTTATGGTTTTTCATAAAGTTCTGCACATGCAAGTGGATACAGGATCTGCAGTAACCTTGTTAAATTCATAAACTTATATGGACTTGGGCTAACCTCTGCTTCTTCCTGTGTCACGGATGTTAGTAAATTACAATGAACAGAGTATTCCTATTCTCAGCCAATTCTGTGTTCCGGTGACCTACAAGTCAGTAGACCGGTCACTTACATTTTTTGTTGTAGATAACACACATATGGAGAATCTTTTTGAATTAAATGCTTTTAAGTTGTTTGGTTTTACCATTTCAGATGAAGTGATTTAGTGTCTGAACAAGTGCCATAAACACAGTTAGATGCATTACATTCCAAGTTTTTTCGTTGTTCTCTCATTGATTAGGGAGTGCCAACATTTTTCAAGTGCACATTACCATAAAACTTTTTGCTCAGCCTCATTTCTTCTGGGCCTGTCTGCCTTCAGTGGCACTTACAGAACAAGTCAAAGATGATTTAGACCACTTCAAGGAAGTGAAAGGTCAAGTGAAAGGTCTATCCCCTTATTTATAGTAAAGAAACTGTACGGCCTATTACACTTCCGCAGTGATTTTAAAGTTTCAGTGAAGGCACACTCTACAGTGGATACATAACCGACAACGCACCTGGGTGAACTCTTTGCAAAGTTATCACATGTCAATATTTTTCAAAAATTGACCTGTTCTATGCCTATTTACAACTCCCTTCAGATGCAGAGTCACAACATGTTAGTTGTCAATACCCCTTTTGGACTGTACCAATATTTGCGGTTGCCTTTTGGAGTCACCAGCATTCCCACTATTTGTCAATGCTTTCTGGAACAACTTACAGCATCTGTGATGGGTTGAGCAAACTATCTGGACGACATTCTAGATTCTGATGGCTCCACTGAGGAACATTTGCAAAACCTCCATACTCTCTTTTTCTGTCCTCCAAGTATTTAGGTTTAAGTGCAATTTAGAAAAATGTCAATTTTTTCAATCTTCTATTATTTATCGTGGGTCTTAAGTTTGTTGGGAGGGTCTCAAACCCCTGCATTGCTGTGTTTCTGCTATTGCATCATTTCCACCCTCTATGTCAGTCAAAGAACTTCAAGTTTTTCTAGGCAAAGTCGCATATTACCATAAATTTTTGTCAGTGCAGCAATAATGTGCAGCCGTTGCACACGTTGCTGCGCAAAGAGACTCAGTTCCACCCTCACGACCATGTTGCAGTTTGTGCACTGCTTAGTGACGTACTAACTAGGCCTCCACTTGGCCCTTGCAATGGACTCTTCACAGCACAGGTTGGGAGCAGTGCTGGCTCATAGATACCCCAATGGCTCCAGGTGGCCTACTGCTTATGCCTCAAAAATTACTGATTCCTCCTCAAACTAGGTACTCTCAGATAGAAAAGGGAGCTTTGGCTATTGTATATGTTGTGAAGAAATTCCATGTTTTTCTCTACGGTACCAAATTTCATCTGGTTACTGATCACAAACCATTGTTTTACTTATTGAGTGCATCTGGGTCGTTACCAGATAGAGGCACATCGCATTCAATGTTCGGCTCTTTTTGTTTTGCGTCACAACTACGAGATTCATTTCTGCCCTATGAATCAACATGCAAATGCCGATGCTTTGTCCCGCTTGCCGGCCAGTCCGGACTCGAGAGCTGATCAGGACGAATTGCTTTATTTCCACATTGATGTCGCTGCATAGCAGACGGTTGTCACTAGAACATGGATCACGAAGGCTGTAGCTTTGGATCCCGTTTTGCAAAAGGTTATATTTGTACAAGATGGTTGGCCAGATTTGCCACCTTCTCATTCATTCTACCCCCTCCGTAATTACTACATCTTTCAATGTCGATTCTCGGTTGTGGATGGTATTTTGCTTTAGATGCGAATCACATGGTCCCTCAGGTAGTAATCCCCTCAGTGCATTGCTCGGAGGTCCTCCATTTATTACATGCAGATCATTAGGGTGTATCGTGCACAAAAGTGTTGGCTCGGCTTGGAGGTGGCATTACCCGTCTGGTTGCCTCCTGTTCACAGTGTGTTATGCACCAAGCAGTTCCCCGGAGTTGTTCTCTCCTTAGCCCATGCCATTGCATACATGGGACAGTATCCATGTGGATTCCACTGGCCCCTTTCTCAACACTTATTGGCTGTTGGTCTCCAACACATATTCTCATTTTTCATGTCATTTGTTGTTTTCCCACATCCACAACTGCCACTGTCACAGCCTGTATGTTGCCAATTCTTTGTAGAACACTGCCTTAGGTTGGTTTCTCTTCTTGCACCGTTTCACACCGTTCCGCAAGAAGAGTCCAGTGGCACTACTCCATGGTCACTAGCTGCAGACACTGCTACACCTACTGCGTCCTCCATCTAGACATCAACCTGTGCAGCTGCCATGCCTCTACCAGCCAGGTGTGGATGTCTGGGTGCACCATTTTGGATGTAGCCCTAAATGGAGTCCAGGTGCTGGGGCCAGCATCTGCGACATCTGTACAGAAGCTCGAGGCACCATGATCAGCTTCACCTTCATGTAGATGGCCAGGTGTTCCCCTGGTGTCACACCATTGCCTCCGAGCCCATCCACATTGGGTGCCACACCACCTGCTGCTGCTGATTCTCCACTGCTGTGTGGGAAAGGGTATCTGACCTCAGTGGCCAACCAGCAGTTCCTCAACTGCTTCCAACACCATTGGCAATGATTCTATCACCCATTCCTGAGCAACTGCTGACACCCGTATCATCAGCACTGCAAGCACCATCACCAATGCCCATGCCTGAAGTCAACATGGAAACAGTCCCGATGTCACCAGTGTTGCCGTATGGTTTGACACGGGAAGGTGGATGCAGGATGTGTCCGCATCCCAATCACGTCAGGACGGAGCCCAGCAGACGAGGAGGACAGCATGGACTTCTAAAGAATCCTTGATCTCCCTAAGAGAGGAGGGATGTAGTGACACGAGCACATACTTTCAAAAGGCTGCATGTGCGGCTGTATCATCCACAGAGGACACATCATCAGACATACGTGCATGATCGCGCGCACGCGTGCTTGTGTGTGTGTGTGTGTGTGTGTGTGTGTGTGTGTGTGTGTGTGAGAGAGAGAGAGAGAGAGAGAGAGAGAGAGAGAGAGAGAGAGAGAGAGAGAGAGAGTGTGGGGGGGAGGGAGAGGGGGGAGGGGGGGAGGGGGAGGGGGGGAGAGAGGGAGGGAGGGAGGGAGGGAGAGAGAGAGAGAGAGAGAGAGAAGAGAGGAAGATAGAGAAGAGAGGAAGAGAGAGATCATTGTCAGAGCCCACCACGGGCCCCAGTCCATTTAAGGCTAGCTTAGATATGCTCAGCCTCAGTTCTCTATGTGTATTGCTACATCTCTTGTCTACACGACTGGTTACTGCTGAATGTTACTTTATTACTGTGTTCAAGTTGTTACTGCTTCCATGGAATGAAGTTGTCTTCAGTCTACTGATCGTGCTGTTCTTACACCTAATTACAGCAGTTTTTGTCATACACAGAAAATCAGCATGATACGGTTTGCTAATGATATTGCAGTGTTCACCAAAAGTGAAATGGAAGTTTGGAAGTTGTTTAATAAAATGGAATATGTGTTAGCTGATAGCTATAATATGCACTTATAAGTGGAATTCATCATCAACTGTATGACATTTAGAGGCCTTCAGTAGTGAGCAAAAGAAAAATGAGGTAATCCTGTCCTTAAAATCGGGAAGGTCATAAAAACGTACACAATAAGGAGAGAGGGAGAAGGTCAAGCATTTTGGCAGAAGGTCATGTGGCGTTTGTGAATAAAAATGTGCTGCAAACAATTTTCTTTCAATCCATTATCTCACTACCAATTTTCAACAGGTGCTCCAGGCAACGATATACTAAAATATTCTTGAGGAAATGAATTACTAGAAATGGTGCAAGTGCACATAAATGTTGATAGATGCTGGAAAAAAGAAAAGAATTGCATATACGCGTGTCTTTTTTCCAGTGGTTACAAAAGTATGGTGATAAGATGGAGTAGAATTACCTCTCATATTATGAAGTGAAGAAAATTGTTACACAAATATAGTGTCTAAACAGTAACATTAGTAACATTCACCACAGCCAAAATGTTCAGAGAAACAAAATAAATGTAGAAGATCATAGTAAATGTGGATATGAGGATAAATGAGGGATCACTTCTCCCGAATTCCACAAATCCTCTTTCACAATACTGCAGCAATGCATGTGTAGGACAATGGAAATTTTGGAGAGTTGGATTTACACAGGATAAAGTTCGTAGTTCTTCCACTCCTGATAAAGTATACATTGCACCCAGACCAAAATACTGTTTTGACTAGCCACACATAGCCGACAGTGTATACTCTTCCATGGTAAATAATTTTATCTAATGTTTCATCAGCTCATCTCACCATTAAAGTAACACAGACAGTTTAGGCATCCATTCTAGTAAGTACATGTACTCACCATCAACTTAGATCTATGCTGGAGACACTCTCTTATCATTACTATATTGAATGATGTCAATAATGCACCAAAAAGTCGTACAAAATATGATTTGGTGTTTGGTGTGCAGAGAAAACTGTCAGGGCTGTGGATGCAGCATGCAGAATTAAGCACAACGACCAGTACACTTAAAACCAATATTCTTGTGGGCACAACTTTAAAGCTCACCAGTCTCGTACATGGAAAAATAAATAGTACGATCGTGCTCTGCAACAAAGAGACGGAAAAAACTGAATTAAAAATAAGTTAAATGATCAGTGATTTACGTTCTCATTAACTTTAGTGAAAACAAACATGAATGTACAGGTAACGTCAAAAACATTTTGACTAATTTAAAGCTCAAATAAAAACAGAGGAATCAAAATAAAGAATCTGTATTAACACGAATTATATCTACACAGTGGGAATTTCATTTTTTAAACAATGTGTCACTCAACTAATATCCTCCACTATAAATGCATTGTTGAATGTGATTTCAAAAATTCTGCAGTATTCTAATTAGCATTTCTTGAGGAATAAGAGTAATTTCTCCTTCTTGTATTGCACTTCTTAGGGCTAGCAAAGGCCACAGCCAATATCGGACACCTCAGTATTAAGGTGCCCCCACAGAAGAAAATCTCAGAGTGTAAGTTCTTGTGATCGTGCTGACCTGGGACTGCTGCCACATGAAGGAATCAAGCAGCTGGGAAACATTTGTCCCAGGAGTTGAGAGAAATCTGAGGTTTGTGAACAGTGGTTCCATCCTCCTGGAACCATACTTGCTCACTCTGCATTGCATTGAATCTCAGTGCAAAACAACGATCATGTGAAACCCATCTCGCACTTTTCTCATGACATACTGAAAGCTTTGGATCAAGGCAGTTAGGTAGATGCTGTTATTTCTCTATTTCTGAAAATCATTTGACTCAGTACCACACCTACGCTTATTGACAAAAGTACTACCATATGAGATATCAAATTAAATTTGTGACTGGATTGAGGACTTTTTGGTAGGGAGGACACATCATAATATCTTGGATGGAGAGTCATCGTCAGATATAGAAGTAACTTGGGGTGTGCCCCAGGAAAGTGTGTTGGGACCCTTGCCGTTCATATTGTATATCAGTGACCTTGCAGACAATATTAATACTAGCCTCAGGCTTTTTGCAGGCGATGCAGTAATCTATGATGAAGTACTATCTGAAAGAAGGTGTATAAATATTCAGTCATGTCTTGATAAGATTTAAATATGGTACAAAAGATTGGCAACTTGCTTTAAATAGTCAGAAATATAAAATTGTGCACTTCACAAAATGAAAGACATAGTATCATATGGCTATAATATGAGTGAGGCACTGTTGGAATCAGTCAACTCGTACAAATACCTGGGTGTAACACTTCGTAGGTATATGAAATGGCATGATCACATAGTTTCAGTTGTGGATGAAGCAGGTGGTAGACTTCAGTTTATTGGTAGAATATTGAGGACGTGGAATCAGTCTACAAAGGAGATTGCTTACTAGTCCTCCTGCGACTGGTTCTAAAATATTGCTCAAGTTTGTGGGACCCACACCACATAGGACTAACAGGGGATATTGAATGCATACAGAGAAGGGCAGCATGAATGGTCACAGGTTTGTGTAATCAATGGCAGAGTGTCACAGAAGTACTGAAGGAACTGAACCAGAAGACTCTTGACGATAGACTTAAACTATCCTGAGAAAGTCTATTAACAAAGTTTCATGAACTGGCTTTAAATGATTACTCTAGGAATAGGATTGTGAGGATAAGATTAGAATAATTACTGCACACACACAGAGGCATTCAAACAATCACTCTTCCTGCAATCCGTAAGTGAATGGAACAAGAAGAAATCCTAATAACTGGTATAATGGGATGTACCCTCTGCCATGCACCTTATGGTGATTTGTGGAGTATCGATGTACATGTATAATGAGAGGGGGAAGTGGGGAGAGGGGGGGAACTGGGTTTATTGGAGTGTAGGGTGACCAAACAAAACAAATGGGAAAAACATCTGAGTAATGATAAAAAATAAATTCCACAATCTAATTGTGACAAAATATTTCTTTGATAATTGTTTTAATTCTTATTGATCATCATCTGGAAAACATATTTTCTCGCCAAACCATTACCCTCTGCTCGTTTGTCTCATATGAAGTTAACTTGCCACAGCAAACAAACAGATGTCCCTACAACAGGTATCTACAACGTTAAGTCATTCATTCACTCACTCACTGTGTTTCGTAAATTCCATCATGAAGGAGAGCTTTACCACACGTGAAATGAATCAAGTCATTCACCAACAGACAGATTCAGCCACTAAAACCTACTTCTGTAAACTATACTAATAATAAATTACAAGTAGTGCTAATTTACTCACAGTTATAACTACAGGAATTACTTCAAATGCACTCTTTCTTCTTAATATTACAAAAAAGTGCATATTGTGGGTGGAAAATGCCACTGATCTTCCTCTTAGATTATTCAACTGCTATTTTATCTACTATTTCACATTAAGCATTTATATAAATTAACTGTTTCAGATAATGCTATCAGATATGAAAGTAAATAGTTTCATATGAACACGATTGTCAGCAGGTATTTTTATCCCCAAGGCCCAATAATAGATAAATTACAGAAAGAGCAGCACATATTAGCCTCTTACTTTATTTTTTTTAAATCTGAGAATTTATATCTCGGCAGATGGCCACTAGCAAATTCTTAGAGACTTTTGCATCACAAGATACAACTCCATTATGAATTATTTTATGGGATGCAAACTCCACAAATAAGTTATTTTTACTTTTAGTATTGTGGTTTTGAATTTCACAGTTCACCCTTAACACCCACTTATTATTAACTATAATTACCATAATATAGTAAATGTGTTGGCATGTTGGTGAACAAGTATCAGGTTCCCTGTAGAGGCTTCTACAAAAGGTTTGGTTACTGACTTTACAAATATTCTTGTTGAAAACTTCCGCAGAATGAATAATTTTTTCACCTGCTGCAATATTTTGCTAGACTGTACCACAGGATAGTGTCTGACGAAATTACAAAAAGTACATTAACAATGGTACCTGCAGGTGAACCCAGTAAAAGGGATTTCAAAGTACCAAGCAGGGACAAATGATTTTGGTTCATTCATCCACACAATGGTAACATCTCAGTTTTTTATTCATCGGGATGCCAACAAGTTTCACAACTGAAGTTTCATTTCGTGTGCACCCATTGATCCACACTCATGGTTCCTGTAAGTCATTTTTTTTATTTGTCTCAAATTGCATAATAGAAGATTTTGTAAGATTAAGGAGTTAAGCTGTTTGCTATTAACTAGTTGTGAGCCTGTTCCAGCCTGTGTCTAGTATGTAAGTGTTGAGACTCTTCATCAGTAAACTTATATCATCATCAAACAACAAAATTTTTTAAAGTCATCCTATGCCTTTGGTAAATTAACAATTATGAAAAGGATCGATTGCTACTCACCAGAATGATGGCACACTGAGTTGCAGACAGGAACACTAAAAAAGCGTTACACACTAAGCTTTCAACAAAAGCCTTTTTCAGAAAAAGGAAACAAGCAAGCATACCTCACAGACATGGAATGTGTGTGTGTGTGTGTGTGTGTGTGTGTGTCCTTTTCTGAAGAAGGCTTTGGCTCGAAGCTTAGTGCGTAACAGCCTTTTCGTTGTGCCTGTCTGCAACTCAATTTATCATCTTTATGGTGAGTAGTGATCCATCCTTTTCATAGTTGTTGACATTCCAACCTGGACTTACAGCTGTTCAATGTCTTCGGTAATTATTCCTGTGGTATCGATTCTCAATGTGGTCCACTGTTTTCTGTTGTTGTCCTATGACTCCACTCATGAAAGGTAGATCTTGAGCAAAATAACAGTTTAGTTTCCTTTGTATAGTTTTATGATATATACAATCAAAGGCCTTGGAAGATCACAAAAAATGCTAAAGGGGTAACTTCTTTTGTCTAGTTCAACCAGAACTCTGCTTGTGACAGATATTGCTTTGTTTGAAGAGAGTCCTTTAGAGAAGCCAATTTAATCAGTTGTGTAAAAGGTATAGTCAAAATAGTGGTCTAAAAATGTTATAAGCTTCCGACCCAAAAATGTTTGAGAACTCATGAAGGAGGGAAATGTGCCTCCAGTTATGCTAGGTCACTTGCTTACCTACACTTTTACAAATGAAGGTCACTAATGCACCCATTCGTAGTTCAAGATTGACTGACTACAACTCAAGCGTGGTACTATCAAATTCAGCACTAGATCTCAGTGCTTTGTTGAAATACCATCATGAAGAGAAGATTCTGGTGAAGCTTTTAACAACTGTGAAGATAAAAAGTATGTCTGCTAATGGGGTAAGCAATTCCTGTCTAAATAAATCCAGTGAACTGGTTTTTGTGGTCCCTTTGATTTCTGCTGCTGTTAAAAAAGAAAATCACTGAATCTACTAGCCATCTGAATCAAATGTCATCTGTCATAACAGCTACTGTCATCTGACAGCTGAATATCACTTGCCTTTATGAGCTGCTTCCTTTCAAGTCTAATGATGCTGAAAACTGTCTTTACTTTGATTTTGGAATTTTGTATTTTTTTCCCCTGGGGCAGGGATTTTGCTTTTTCAAAGAGACAATGAACTACTACAGTATTGCTTGTAGTACGAGGTGCATTCAAGTTCTAAGGCCTCCGATTTTTTTCTCCGGACTGGAAAGAGATAGAAACGTGCACATTGTTTTAAAATGAGGCCGCGTTCATTATTAATACGTCCCAGAGATGGCAGCACCGTACGGCAGATGGAATTTTACCGCCAGCGGTGAGAATGAGAACTGTTTTAAATACTTAAAATGGCGACGTTTTCCTTACTTGAACAGCGTGCAATCATTCGTTTTCTGAATTTGCGTGGTGTGAAACCAATGAAATTCATCGACAGTTGAAGGAGACATGTGGTGATGGAGTTATGGATGTGTCGAAAGTGCGTTCGTGGGTGCAACAGTTTAATGAAGGCAAAACATCGTGTGACAACAAACCGAAACAACCTAGGGCTCGCACAAGCCGGTCAGACGACATGATCGAGAAAGTGGAGAGAATTGTTTCGGGGGATCGCCGAATGACTGTTGAACAGATCGCCTCCAGAGTTGGCATTTCTGTGGGTTCTGTGCACACAATCTGTGTTCTGTGCACACAATCCTGCATGACGACCTGAAAATGCGAAAAGTGTCATCCAGGTGGGTGCCACGAATGCTGACGGACGACCACATGGCTGCCCGTGTGGCATGTTGCCAAGCAATGTTGACGCGCAACGACAGCATGAATGGGACTTTCTTTTCGTCGGTTGTGACAATGGATGAGACGTGGATGCCATTTTTCAATCCAGAAACAAAGCGCCAGTCAGCTCAATGGAAGCACACAGATTCACCGCCACCAAAAAAATTTCGAGTAACCGCCAGTGCTGAAAAAATGATGGTGTTCATGTTCTGGGACAGCGAGGGTGTAATCCTTACCCATTGCGCTCCAAAGGGCACTACGGTAACAGGTGCATCCTACGAAAATGTTTTGAAGAACAAATTCCTTCCTGCACTGCAACAAAAACGTCCGGGAAGGGCTGCGCGTATGCTGTTTCACCAGGACAACGCACCCGCACATCGAGCTAACGTTACGCAACAGTTTCTTCGTGATAACAACTTTGAAGTGATTCCTCATGCTCCCTACTCACCTGACCTGGCTCCTAGTGACTTTTGGCTTTTTCCAACAATGAAAGACACTCTCCGTGGCCGCACATTCACCAGCCGTGCTGCTATTGCCTCAGCAATTTTCCAGTGGTCAAAACAGACTCCTAAAGAAGCCTTCGCCGCTGCCATGGAATCATGGCGTCAGCGTTGTGAAAAATGTGTGCGTCTGCAGGGCAATTACGTCAAGAAGTAACGCCAGTTTCATCAATTTCGGGTGAGTAGTTAATTAGAAAAAAAATCGGAGGCCTTAGAACTTGAATGCACCTCGTACATTTTCAAGTTTTGATTAAGTTCAGTCCTCTGCCTTAAATCAAGCTCTCTCTTCCTGTCACAATATACTTTGGTTCCAGCAACCCTTTTCCTCAGCTTAGACTGTAATTGCCACTGACCTGTTGTAAAGGAAAATTTGAGAGAAAATATTACAACAAATTTTTAGGAAATCTTAAATTTTCCATCAATTGTTTGCCCTAGGTAAATTTGTTCCCATTCTTCATCCAGTGATCACATCAGTAGTTATGGCTCCACAAGACAGTACTTTTCCTTTCTTAAATAATGTGGAAGAACACTGATGTCCCTGGCCAACAAAAAAACAATTTTTGAATGTTTCCTGCACTTCATGAGCCAATTCTTACTAATTTTGGGTCAAGAAAAATACACTCCTGGAAATTGAAATAAGAACACCGTGAATTCATTGTCCCAGGAAGGGGAAACTTTATTGACACATTCCTGGGGTCAGATACATCACATGATCACACTGACAGAACCACAGGCACATAGACACAGGCAACAGAGCATGCACAATGTCGGCACTAGTACAGTGTATGTCCACCTTTCGCAGCAATGCAGGCTGCTATTCTCCCATAGAGACGATCGTAGAGATGCTGGATGTAGTCCTGTGGAACGGCTTGCCATGCCATTTCCACCTGGCGCCTCAGTTGGACCAGCGTTCGTGCCGGACGTGCAGACCGCGTGAGACGACGCTTCATCCAGTCCCAAACATGCTCAATGGGGGACAGATCCGGAGATCTTGCTGGCCAGGGTAGTTGACTTACACCTTCTAGAGCACGTTGGGTGGCACGGGATACATGCGGACGTGCATTGTCCTGTTGGAACAGCAAGTTCCCTTGCCGGTCTAGGAATGGTAGAACGATGGGATCGATGACGGTTTGGATGTACCGTGCACTATTCAGTGTCCCCTCGACGATCACCAGTGGTGTACGGCCAGTGTAGGAGATCGCTCCCCACACCATGATGCCGGGTGTTGGCCCTGTGTACCTCGGTCGTATGCAGTCCTGATTGTGGCGCTCACCTGCACGGCGCCAAACACGCATACGACCATCATTGGCACCAAGGCAGAAGCGACTCTCATCGCTGAAGACGACACGTCTCCATTCGTCCCTCCATTCACGCCTGTCGCGACACCAATGGAGGCTGGCTGCACGATATTGGGGCGTGAGCGGAAGACGGCCTAACGGTGTGCGGGACCGTAGCCCAGCTTCATGGAGACGGTTGCGAATGGTCCTCGCCGATACCCCAGGAGCAACAGTGTCCCTAATTTGCTGGGAAGTGGCGGTGCGGTCCCCTACGGCACTGCGTAGGATCCTACGGTCTTGGTGTGCATCCGTGCGTCGCTGCGGTCCGGTCCCAGGTCGACGGGCACGTGCACCTTCCGCCGACCACTGGCGACAACATCAATGTACTGTGGAGACCTCACGCCCCACGTGTTGAGCAATTCGGCGGTACGTCCACCCGGCCTCCCGCATGCCCACTATACGCCCTCCCTCAAAGTCCGTCAACTGCACATACGGTTCACGTCCACGCTGTCGCGGCATGCTACCAGTGTTAAAGACTGCGATGGAGCTCCGTATGCCACGGCAAACTGGCTGACACTGACGGCGGCGGTGCACAAATGCTGCGCAGCTAGCGCCATTCGACGGCCAACACCGCGTTTCCTGGTGTGTCCGCTGTGCCGTGCGTGTGATCATTGCTTGTACAGCCCTCTCGCAGTGTCCGGAGCAAGTATGGTGGGTCTGACACACCGGTGTCAATGTGTTCTTTTTTCCATTTCCAGGAGTGTATAACAATGAAAAATTTTCCTTAGCTATAGTTTCTGTGACACGCACTAAGAGGAAGTATCTCATATTAACGGATTAAGAGAAAAGTACACTTTTTAATTATATATGCTAACAATATTGAAAGTGTATTTGAATTTTTTTTAAATGGCTGCTACGTTTTAAGAATTTTAAATTGCTGGAAGAATACCTCGCAGATGGTTGGATCTGAAGAGAATCATGTGGTGGCTGCAAAAGATCACCATCTTTTAGCTTGCCTCTTGTTATGGAGTTTCAGAACATCCCTATACTGAGAACAACAGTAATCCGCAAGCACCATTTCATTCCAATGGCCCTGATGTCTTTGTTGCATAACGAGAGTGACTTAATGGAAACTTCCTCCATGTTCATCACTAACAGCTCCACAACTAGGAGGGAAAATGTCTAGGTGGTAGTGGAGGAAATGGATTTTAAGGGACATGGGGCATCCAAGGCTATGGTATTTTTGCAGGAGCACTGTCACCAACTGAGTGTAGTTATCATCTCTTTTGTTGCCTAAAGAAATCCACAAACATCTTGAAGGCTTCCCAAGCTTCCTTTTCTTTCCCCTCCAAAACTTGGTCAAAATCCTTTACAAGTTCTCAAATTTGTGACCCAATAAAAATACCTTCCTTTACTTTTGCATCACTTAATTTTGGAAAGTTCTCTCTTACGTACTTAAAGGTCCATCCTTCTTGGTTCATACCTTGGACAAAATTTTTCATAAAACCCAGCTTGATATGCAAGGGTGGAAGAAGAACATCTTTTGGGTACACAACAGGCTCGGCAATGACATTTTTCTCGCTGGGGTTAACATTTCTCCCAGTCTACTTTAATATAACGTGATTTCCTATCCTACTGTCCCACGTATGTAAAAAGCAGCAATGTTTTGTGTACCCCAGCTGCATTCCTAAGAGTATTGCAATGACTTTTAGATCACCACAAAGTTTCCATTTGTGTTCTTGATATCTCATCTAGTCTAAGAGGGCTGTCATATTTGCATATGTCTCCTCCAAGTGCACTGCATGACCAACAGGAATAGAAGGAAGATGGTTGCCACTGTGAAGTAACACAGCTTTCAAACTAAGCTTGGAGGAGTCTATGAACAGCCTCCATTCAGTTGGATCGTGATTCAAATTCAAAGATTTCATCAAGCCATTAATGTTGCAGCAAACAACAAGACTGTTTTTCTCCTCCAAAAAGGGAAGCAGTTCCATATGATGTTTTCTGTACTGTGAGAATGTGACATCACTTTCGAGAAGATTCCATTGCTGTGGTCAAGACACAAGAATTTCTGCCTTCTCCTTTGACAGGTCAAGGTCTCTAATGCAATCACTCAATTCCGCTTGACTCAGTCTGTGTGGTTTATCATGTTTTCCCTCAAAATCAGGGTCACAGGATGTGGAAGGCTGCTTCTTCTTCTTCTTCTTCTTCTTCCACACTGTCTTCATTTTCTCCTTTAAACACACAATTTTCCGGTGGAGGAGGAACTAATAAACTATCTGAATGCAGAATGAGTCAATTAACAGTTCGAAGATTTGGGACTGAACTTCTCTTCTTTTCTTCATAGACAATCCTGGCTTTATGGGTGGAATCAAGCAGAAATAGCAGTCATCTGTGTGGTCTGTAGGCTCCCACCAAACCACAGGCACAGTGAAAGCAATAGATCATTTCTTATTTTTCAGCCATTCTCGCAGTGTAACTGAACATGTGTTGCAACATGTGTTGCAACATGTATGTGGAGCCCATGACTTATCCTGGTCCCCTACTTTCAGACTGAAATAATGCTAATAAGCAGTCTTCACAAGAGGCGTCAGACTGCGTTTCTGTGAAGAAAATGTTATTTCACCACAAATGTAACAAAAATTATTCACCTTATTTACACATTTTTGTGGTATTTTTACAAATTTTACACCACAAAAGCACTTTCAAACCAGAAATTTTGCTTCAATTACAGTAGAATCTATATGAAACTCTCAGTCACAGCAACAGTAACTTTGTTTAAGACTTACAAACAGCATAAGAGCATTAGTGGTTTGTTATTGGAAATGTGCACCAACACCAAAAACAAAATTTACCCCAAACTGAAAATGTTGACTCTAAAAATGAATCATCACTTTATCTCCAAAGCAAACGCTAGTCTGTCATTTTTATGGTGATTTTTTAATCCAGCAGATGGAAATATATGAGAATTAACTATTTTTGAGCCTGAAACATTTTCATTGTTGGCCAGTGTATCCAAATCATCTATTATGGGGCTCACATAAGGGGCATTCAAATGAAACCTGGTCACTAGTGTAAAGTAATGGTAACAATTTAATTAACTCAAAAATGTAGTTATACACAGCACATATACTCAAAAATAGTCACCAAAATTGTTGGCACATTTATCCCATTGCAACACTAGCCGGTCAATTCCATCCTTGAAGAAGCTAGTAGGCTGCTGTCGGATCCAGACCTGGACCCAGTCACACACTTTGTCATGGGTGGTGCCCACGCTAAAACCAGTAACCGATGGATCTCGTCCCCGGTGATTTTTCAGTTGCCCAAGACTAAAGCATTCACGTTCGCAACCATTTCCGGTGTGATGACATGATGAGCCTGTCCAGGACGAGCATCGTCTTCTAAGAGACTCACACCCCTCAAGGAACATTTGCACCATTCCACAACACTTTAACGACTCAGACTGTGCTCACCATATAAAGCCTTCATCCGTCGATACATTTCATGGCCTCCAACTCCCTCCACTGCCAAAAATCGATTCACTCCTTGTTGTTCCTGCTTACTCACCTGCACTTTCAGTAGTGGACGATAAATTATGTGGCCACCTTCGCTTCGGCGAACAACAATGGTGCTATGGAACATCAAACAGTGCACACGTGTCAGTCTCTCTACCAATCAATGGCGACACCATACCCACAGTTACATGGTGCCATCTTACATGTAAGGCAAAGGTAGACGCACTGACCAAGTTTCATTTGAATGAACCTCATATTTCATGCAAGATAGTTGGATGTAAAAGTAAATTATCAATTGCTTTTGCATTATAGCCTTCTATTCTTGTTTGTAATGTTACTAGTACACCAGAGTTAATGGGATAGTGACATAAACATGTCACAGAAAAAAATTACTGAAGTAACATGTGATGACAATTCTTTGGCAACAGATGTTCGTCTGGAATAGTGGAAATCAATTTTAATTCATATCTGATATTCTAAGAAATATGCATTGTACTTATACTGAGACTCAGAATGTTAACCACATGATGTACAGTTAGAAATGACATTAGGCGTCAGATAGATACTTTGCCATATTGCTGCTTGTGGTATTTCCACGACCTTAAACCTAAAGTTGTTAAAAGTAGTGGAGGACAGTCTTCAAAAGATAGCCTGAGAAAAAAAGGTTTTAAAAATGCTAAGCAAAAGTCACAGTAAAGATAACATTAACAATAAAATTTTGAACACAAGCAAACAAATGTTACCCGGAAACCAAATGACAAAGAGAACAATTTTATTAAATATACACAAGCAATAAAAAAATGGAGTGCAGAAGGAAAATGACTGCTGCATGAAGAAGAACACAGAGCGTAGCTGATGGATGTGAGCATATTGTTAGACACATTCCATACACAAAAGACTTTCAACACAACACTGGTCTTAAATATATTCAGTGGTAATTTCTATACTGTGATTGTTGTAATTATTTTTAAAAACATAAGATACAAAGGTCTTACCTGCACCAACACCCCAATGGCAACACAGATTGTGTGGATGTCATACTTTATCAGTGACTCCGTAAGTTTGAAACCCATGCATGACAGTGCAGAGTAATACGCTGCAATGGTTGTTTCAATGGTTGTATTCTTTTCTTCTTGTTCATAAATTAACCATTTCTCATGAAGTTGGATAGCTTTTTGATATTCTGAATGACAATCTTGAATTACAGAAAAATCATACCATTAGTTTTATACACATTTCCTTATCTAGTTGTTTACACTTTTGTAATGCACAGTACATTGTCAAAATATTTGTTGGCATACCTGATTCTGTTATCTCAAAGGTTTTTCCAAATAACTCAGCCATTTGTTGAGCATTATAATATAAGAAATACAACTGTTTGTTTGTTGGTAGGTGATGCAACAGTCCATATATGGTCTTCCCCAGATTACCAGCTGGTATAGGAACACCCAGAAGAGCAGACAATGTAGGAACTAAATCAATTTGTGAAATAATTCTTTCATTATCAAACACAGAGCTGAAAATACAAATATTTCTCTGCTGTATTATAAAGTGAATCATGCTATAAAAACAGAAATGTGTTTTCTTCACCCACCCAATACAAACAAAGCAAAACTGGGCTAAAAATACAATTTTTTTCTCTTGAGTCAGTGGAAGTAGCCATCACATCTAACAGAACACCTAATTAACAGCTGAAGAATTAAGAGCGAAGAACAAGAATGGAATCAACTCACTTCATCTCTCTGTTGTTTGACTGGGAGAGAGAAATAGCAGAATGCCAGGCGCATGTTAAATAAAAATTTCTGTCTCATAAGACTGCTTGCTAATTTAATGTCAACAACTTCCTCAGTAACATTATCCCAGTAACTGAATGAGCACATGAAAATCTCTGTGTAGTTATATTCCATAAGATGACCAGAACCAAGCCAATATTGCATATCTCCTCGGCTATCGTAAGTATATGTAACACTCGTGTTCTGTATCCTGTTTTGCACAGTTCTGATAAGTGGCCTACATATGGCAAGCCACTAGTGCATGGGGTACTGTAGGCACAAGCCTTCTACAAACCAAGATCATCCTTAACAGTCCTTAAAATGATCCAAAACTTAGGTAGCGTTTGAAACACACTCCATATCTTGTTCCCTCGGAATACAACTAATCCTGTTAGAAATATAACCTGTGTAAGGGAAGCAAGCTGTAGACTTAGGAATCACGTTATTATTCTCATTATTCACATTATTCAATGTGTGTGTGATTTGTTCTCGTTATACCCATTTCAGTGAAAGGTAACTTCAAACTCATAAACTTCCAGGGTTGGAAATGACATGGACCCTACGAACAGAAGTACAAAGTACCTCTTCAAGCCAAGTTGGATGGCTACAAGTATCAGCCTGAAGATTGAAATAAGTGTGAATTGACTTGACTAACACATCAAGGAAGCAAGGTGAACTACCCTTTTCCAGCTCCACAGCCAAGCAAACATTTGGGTGATGCAATTAATATGTTCTGAAAAGTTCTGCAAACTCCCACTCCCATAAGACTCGATAATAAAATTATTGTCTACGTATAAAAAAAAAAAAAATTAAAAGCATGCAGGTTTCAATGCCACTGACTCTACAGCAAATTTATCACACTCTTTCATAAAAATAATGGCAACAATAGTTGACAAAGGATACCCCACTGCAACTCCATCTCTCTGTTCATAGAACTGGTCATTGATTAAAAAGTAAGTGGAAGTCAACACAAGTCAATACAGGCTAGTTAACACAATACCAAACCTAACCTCAACTAACTGTAATAAATCTGACAGAAGCACATGTGTGAAGAGAGACCACATCAAACCCTACCAAAAAACCAGTCAGTCGAACATAATCCTTTTAATTGCCATATGAAATCTACCAAATTCCTACTGTGATGTACACACTGACCTATTACTGGGTTCAACAGAGAAGAGTTTGTTTTGGGTGTATTCTATTCCACGACAACACCTATATTACTGACAATAAGCCTCAGAGGAATTACTTCCTTATGGATCTTCAAAATGCAATACACTCTAGGAGGTACAGAACAGTATAATTTAAGACTCTTAATAATATCTTGTAACAAATAACTTTTCTCCAAGATCTTCCTATTACAACTAGTCTCAGGTACATGGGCTCATTCAGTAAACACTGCATCTTATGAAAATAATGCGGCTTCTCTAACACAATCATAGTACTGGCCTTGCCCACAGGTAAGATAACAATACCAGGATCCACCTAAATAAAACACAAAGCAAATCTCTCTGCTGCTGTAATACAGGGTGCGGCAGCATTCATAGCGTAATTTGAATTGCATAGTACAATGACGTATTGCAGGAACAAGCGCCAGCTCGTGCTGCATTCATGTACTAATGAGCTGTTGTACTGAGTGTGACAGTGATATGGAGCGGTGGAGTGCACAGCATCATGCCTTGTTGTTGAAAGTTATTTCAAGAATAACAACTCTGTTATTGCTACCCAACGTCTATTTCGGCAACATTTCAACTTGGGACGTCATAGGAAAGTTCCAGATGGACGGACCATTGTGAGGTCGGTACATGCATTTCGAACAACAGGTTCTGTTTGCAATGGCAAACCGGCAAGACGTGAAAGAACTGTGCGGACACCAGAAGCCATGGAAAATGTTCATGCTGCAATATTGTGTAGCCCAAAAAGATCTGCTTGTCATCATGCGCAAACTGTGCATACGTCTGATCGCTCATTCAGGAGAATATTGCACGAAGATCTCCATTTTCACCCATATAAGCTGCAGATTGTTCAGGAAATTAGGCCTCGCGATTGGGTTTCACATGAAACATTCTGTTTAACCATGCGTGATCTCCTTTGCCAAAATCCACAAATGTTGCACACCAACCTGATTCAGATGAAGCTCATTTTGAGTTATGTGGTTCAGTGAATACACAGAATATGCATTACTGGAGCGATGTAAACCCGCATGAACTGCACATCAAGCCCCTGCACAGTTCTCGTGTCACAGTGTGGTGTGGAGTTGCTTCCTTTGGGATTATTGGCCCTTACATCTTTGAGGATGACATTGGTGCGGCTGTAGCTGTCACCAGTGAACGCTACCTAAAGATACTGCAAGACTTCATTCTTCCCCAATTAGGTATGGTCGATGTGGATGTGGAACAATTACAGTTTCAACAAGACGGAGCGACCTCGCATACAGCCAGAATTTGCATGGATTTCTTGCGACAGAGATTTCCCAGTAGAGTAATTTCGCGTTTTGGTGACATTTCCTGGCCGCCTCGCTCATCTGACCTTTCATATGCAGACTTTTTCCTTTGGTGCTACCTGAAGCAAGTAGTGTTCCGAACAAGTTGTGCCACTATTCTTGAGTTGAAGGATTGCATCAGAACTGCCGCCAGCAATGTCCCAGGGAATACTTTACGCCGAGTTACGGAAAGCTTCCAACATCGCCTAGATGAATGTGTTGTGCAGAGTCATATTCAAAAAGTAATTCACGCAATGGACAATGACTTACACGTTAGTAAATGGCATACCTTTAACTATTAATTGACATAAGAGGTAGTAAATAAATTACAGTTACTGCCTGATGGTGTGTTTTTAATATCCTACTATGAACGCTACCACACCCAATACTACACTTGGGCGAACATGCCCTTATCAACACGACATACTTCTTTCCTAATCGCCTCACGAACATCAGCAGGAAGTTTAAAAACAGCCTGTTTGATAGCCCTTATAAAATCAACTGGCAAATGTTAGGTTAGGTTTGTTGTCAGATGAACTAACCTGTTTCGGCATGTATTTGGCTTCCTCTCAAATGTAGGTAACACAAAAGTTAGATGTGTTCTCATATGTAGATGTGCAATACTTTCCCAGGATTCCGCCAATAAAACTATATTCCCCCTCCTCCATCCTCTCTTCTCTCTCCCCCTCCCCCCCTCCCTCACTCAATCACTCACTCATTCCAGCAAAGTCATTGGTTTGAGGTTCGACACGTTTTATGTTTCTCCTTACACAGATATACAGTTGTAATGAGTATAAGTGCAGATATTTTTATACATGGTACCTTGATATGTACATACATCAGTGTTGTGGTTGCTTTTTTCTCATCAGTCTTCCCACAAATATGTCACAAACTTTACAATCTGATGTTTTCTGCATGGGCATACCTGCGCTGCAATGTGGATGACGCCTGTCAGTACAGATTATCTGTCTTGCGTCCATAAATCCACACTTTAATATTGGATCTGCTGACCCAGGGAAAACAGACATGGCTTGCTTTTGCCACACATACATCGAGGTACTATCCAACCTGAAAACATGTGACTTGTAATAGCTACAATTATTAGTCTGCAAATGACTTAAATACGGATGTAATTTTGTTCAGTACACCATCCTCAGCCACCTATAGAATTTTCAGCACTTACACTCATTTCACCCTGTATATCTATAATTTTTTAAAATTATCCCCCATACAAACATTTACGAAAACTTCAGGCTACTGCATTCAATAAATTTACAACAGATGTATACTTAGAAAAGGGAGAATTCTGTAGCACACTCAAAATATTACTCAAAAAGAATTCAGTCAATAATCAAACTAAGAACATCAACATCAGAAATTATGAGTGAGCTTCAAGAGAATTCTTTTATTGTCCTCTGACCCACTTCTTGCACGATGAGATCTGATTCCACCTGAACCTAATTTTATGGAAACCTCTGCACTATTTCAGTTTGGAACAGTCACCAAAATTGAAAGCAAATGCCAAGTCACAGGGAATCTACATTTCACCATCAAGTTTTAGTATAGACCCTTTACTCAAAGTGTTATTCTTACAAGGGTGGTTTGAAAAGTTCTCGGAATCACCACGAGAGATCAGCGCAAGGGTAACAAGTTGTTCACGTGATATTCAATGGATTGTTGCCTGTAAACATGTGCCACATCAGTGGTCTTTGAAGAGAGCTGTGGCGGTGACGCGACTCTCTTGTTGTCCCTGCGTAGTTGTGATGAAGCGAGCTAAGATATTTTTACTCCCCCTCTTGTTTCGCCATCTGCCTCCTTAAATTTCATTTTTTCATTATTGAATTAATTAGCATTAACATACATGAATGTAATCTGCTTTTTCATATAAGAGAAAGGTTGGCCCTCAGTTTTAAAGAATTTAACACCAGATCTAATTTTGTGCTTGGTTTTAGGTATGTAATTGATTTTCTAATTTATTTTGACTATTCCTAGGTAGTACCTTTTGTTATAGGGTGAAATAAGTAATTGTTTCGCAACTTAAATTCTATTGTTTACAAATACAAATTCTGTACTAATTATAAACGTTTGGAAGACAAAATACTAGTAATCTTAAAAGTATCTATTTGGCTCTATTCAAAAACATGTTAGCAAAACCAGCCCTTCCTTAATTCAAAAGTAATTAACAGTTTTGTCAAAGTATTGTTTACATGACGATATGGGTTAATTACATCATTTAAACAAATAATTCGACTCTAATCCTTGCTGAAGAAAAAACTGTTAAAAAGACAGAATTTTTCGATGTGTTCAGTTAATTTAATGAGTTAAGATTTAATTGTACAGGACCTATTATTGTGATGATATATAAGGGGCCAATTTTTGGTCCTGAGACAGTCAGTCCACCGTCGAGTTTTAGACGAGAAACCTGTGTTGGTTAGAATAACAATAATGCTTCAACTTAACTGTGGAATAAGTGCTAAACAATTAGGCCATGTGTAAAAACAATGACAGTGCCTGCTACATACATACCTTTCTATTCTTCAAGAACTGTGAACTTTGTGATTAGGCTTTTACTGCTCGTAGATGTCAGACACTAAACTATTGTAGCAGTATGTGGACGTTTGCCTGAAAACTATTACTGGGACTGATTGATAGTGAAACAATAGTGCACTGGCCAAATAACTGTGTATTATTAGTGGGTTGTGAACAGTGAAAGTAAAGCACTGTGAAATGCAACTGTGCACCTATCGGCTACATTATTTACAGTAGTCAGTGTCGGAATCCACAATCTTTTTTTCAGCCAGTGTAGCAACACAGTACGTCGACACCGAGGGCATCAAACAGAGATATAAATAAAGCAGGCCAAACCGCCACATAGTGATTTGCGAAGATGGTGAAAAAAAATTAAGATTCAAGCAGTGATTAAGTACTTCATAAAGAAAGGTATGAAAGCAAAGGACTTTCATGCCAATTTCCAGAATACACTGGGGGACTTGGCTCCTTCATATTCAACTGTTGCCAAGTGGACAAATTAATTAAATTTGGTTGGGAAAGCTTAGATGATGATCCATGCAGTATTCGGCCAAAATGTGTCACTACTCCAGAAATCATTGCAAAAGTGCACAAAATGGTCATGGAGGACTGCCAATTGAAAGTGTGTGAAATTGCTCATGCTTGCCACATGTCATATGAAAGGGTATATTACATTTTAACTGAAGAATTAGAAATGAAAAAAATATCTGCAAGATGGATGCCATAACTCTTGATGCTGGATCAAAAACAAATGAGAGTGGACATAGAACAATGTTTGGCCTGTTTTAGGAGAAACGAACAAGATTTTTTTGCACTGGTTTGTGACCACAGATGAATCTTGGGTGCACTACTATACCCCAGAGACGAAACAAGTCAAAGTAGTGGAAATTTGCTGATTTTCCGCCATCAAAGAAAGCAAAGGCAATTCCTTCAGCGGGAAAGGTCATGGCATCAGTATTCTGGTGTGCGACGGGGATTCTATTTGTAGATTTTCTCCCCACTTGGCAAACAATTACTGGAGAATACTATGTAACCACCTGGACAAATTGCAACAAAAGATGCATGAGAAAAGGCCACATTTAGCAAGGAAGAAAGTCGGCTTCCATCAAGACAATGCGTGCCCGCACACATGTGCCATCAACATGGCAAAATTACACGAACTAAGGTATGAATTGTTGCCACACCCACCTTATTCACCTGATAAGGCTTCGTAAGACTTCCATCTCTTCCCAAAACTGAATATTTTTCTTGGTGGACGAAGATTCACTTCAAACGAAGAATTGACAGCCGGAGTTGACAACTATTTTGCAGGCCTGGAGGAAACTGATTTTGAAAATGTGATCAAGGCACTGGAACATCGTTGGACCAAGTGCATTACTCTAAAGGAGACTACAATGAAAAATAAAAAACGTTTCAGTGATGTAAGTGCTTTTTTTCTATTCCATTCCGAGAACTTTTCAAATCACTCTTGTAATTTAGTCACAGCAAACAAAATAATTTATTTAACTTATGAAGTACAAAGAAGATTACAGAAACAACATACCAATACAGTCCACTGAAATGAAGGGATATGAAAAAACAAACTCTATAATCCTGAAGAACTAGAAATACCAAACATTTGTTTTCCAGATAATCCAAGAGTGGACAGAGAGTAGGAATATCCAAGATTCCATGGCATCAATATATATGAAAAATCTGCTGCTATAGAAGTAGATGACACTGTGATGAATTTCTAACTGGAAGCAATCTGCATGTTACATATTGTACAACTAAATAATAGTATAACATACGTAGTCAGCCATTCCCAAATGGCGAGAGCTTAAGAGAGGCCTAAAATTTAGAAGTCTCTTGTGGCAGTGTGCAAACAGCATGCACAGAGGCACTTTTATTCAATTAAAATATTTTAACAGCTGTACAATTTGTAATACCTCATCTCTAACTAACATCAAGGCATATATGCAACTGCAATGACTAGGAGCTCTCAGGACAATGTGATTATTTTGAAAATGAATTTATTTTCATGTTCAGAACAGATTTTAAAATTCACTGACAAGAAAAAATTTCAACACCAAAAAATAATTAATGTACAATAATGAAATTTCAGAAATACATTGGTCCGATAACATATTTAAGTTACTAATGTTGCAAGATCACAGGTTAACGTAAGCTCGAGATAAGCTATTGCAAATGTGAAATGCCAGTAGATGTCAATGACTGGTGTAACTGCCAGAATGTTCAATGCAAGCATGCAAACATGTATGCATTGTGTTGTTCAGGTGCTGGATGTCAGTTTGTGCGATGGAGTTCCATGCCTGTTGCACATGGCCAGTCAGTACAGGGATGGTTAACACTGTTCATGGATGACGCTGGAGTCGTTGACTACCAACATCCCATACGTGCTCAATTGGAGATAGATCTGGTGATTGAGTAGGCCAAGGCAACATGTTGACACACTGTAGAGCATATTGGGTTACAACAGCATTATGTGGCTGAGCGTTATTCTGTTGGTAAACACCCACTAGAATGCTGTTAACGAATGGTGGCATAACAGGTCGAATCACCAGATTTACATACAAATTTGCAGTCAGGTGCATGGGATAACTAAGAGAGGGCTCCTGTTGTCATACAAAATTGCAACTGAGACCATAACTCCAGGTGTAGGTCCACTATGTCCAGCACACTGGCAGGTTGGCTGCAGGCCATCAATTGGCCTCTTTCTAACCAACACACAGGCATCACTGGTACCAAGGCGGAACCAGACCTCCACTCTGCCCTCCAACGAGCTCTTGCTTGACATCACTAAAGTTGCAAATGGTGGTGGTTTCTGGTCAACAGCATGCACGCTACATGGCATCTGGCTCGGAGCTACCCTTAAAGTAACTGATTTTTAGTAGTTCATTATGTCACTGTGGTGGCAAATTCTGCTCTGGTAGCTGCTGCAGATGCAATACCATGCAACAAAACTATACGGCAAACACACAATTGTCTTCCATCTCAGTTGTGGCACATGGCTGTCCAGAGCCCGGGATTCTTGTGAACGTACATTCTCATGACCACTGCTGTGAGCTATCATGTACAGTGGTCACATTCCTGCAATGTCGCAGAAGGAACATTCAGCTTCTCATAGCCCTATTATACAACCTTGTTCAAACTCAGTAAGGTGCTGATAATGGCACCTTTGTCAGCTTAAAAACATTCTTGACTAATATCAACTCGCCACATCCAATCTCAAAGGTAATTAATGTTCACGCCCACTATGGTATGCATTTAAAGCAGATCTCATTTGCATTCTCACAGCGGTACTCCTAGTGCCACTCTTACACGTTGGTGGGAAATTTGAATAGACATCATCTTACAGATCTGGAAACAGGCCTACCAACTTCCATTTATGTCGTACAACTCCTCCCTGGTGTTGCGATTGTTTTTCCCTCTCAGTGTATGTGACACGGATATCACAAGGTTCTGAGTATGCACTTGTTTTTCCCTTTAATAAACATATAAAAAATCATTTAGTTTAGTATTTACAAAGATAAGGAAATTAAAAAGATGCATATAATGATTGCTATACCTGGAATATCTCTGTACACAGCTCTGCCCCACAGCAATTATTGGTACTGTTATTTCAGGTAGTGATGCACCACCATGACCACCAGAATCTTTCATTCCATGATCTCCACAGATGACCATGAGAGATGGTTTTCCTCCATTGGTATTCTAAAACACAACTGCAAATTCCAGACAAATGGAGCAATTTCAGGTTGTATAGTACACATTTCCTCCATGATCTGGAGAACATAAGTTAAAAAAATATTACTGTTCATACCTTGACAACAAACTGTTCATGTATTTTTTGTACAACACTGTCCATTTCATTAAGTTTTGTTCTTATATGATGGCTTTCTGGTCCCTCAACATGTCCAATGTGATCTAAGCCCAAATAATGGAGTACCATTATACTCCAGTCATCGGAATTCAGTTCAGATGGTAAGTTACGTGTAACATTGCTATCAACCTTCAAGAATAGATCATTAAATTACTGATTGCACACTATTTAAACACATGCTACACACACATTTGCAGAAACCTCTTACCTCCCAGAAATCAGATACAAAAAACGATGAAGTTCCCTCACTTCTTACAAATTTGTCTGGGTAAAGTTTCAGCCAAGTGTCATCACCGTAGAAGACAATCTTCAGTCCATTGCTGACTGCCTGATGTAACAGGTTATCATCAGTAACAGCACTACTACCAAAATTGAGGATAACATCAATGAAGTTGGGCACTGAACCTGTTGTAAGAGCCTGCAATATCGAACAAACTTTCATTCATATGTGGTGGACATCAACATTCACTGAGTCATACATACAATAACTGTTGATTCTTTGCAGAAAACTTTCATGGGCTCTACATAAATGCCTTCTCAGTGTCTTTTGGGCTGCCTTCCAAAAGTATACTGAGTATTACATTATTACTATTATTATTATTATTATTATTATTATTATTATCTATTTTCATTCATTCACTGTTTTCTGTAACTCACAACATGAAAGAGAATTTTCATGGATGTGGAACAAGTCAAAGTACATATTAGCAAAAGAAGGCGCTGTTTGCAACTGCAATAATAATTATCTGTCATTAAACTACCATGAACTATTTGTATCAAAAGGAAAATCCACTTGAAAAAAGTATAAAATTATGAGGCATAATTGATGGTTAGTACTTACCTTCATTAGGCAGAATATCAGTACGCCCGATAAGCTGAGTGATGTGCCCTTAATTTTGAACATTCCCCAACCTATTCCTTCTCTCCTCCTCGAAGAAGCAAATACTAGTTTTAAAGCTAGAGTAGTATCAAATATTTTTATACGTGCCTATCAGCAGTACTGATATTTCACCCCCTGAAAATAACTCCAGACCACAATTTCTCTCACATAATTTTATGAACTATAATTTTATAAAACTTCCTGGCAGATCAAAACTGTGTGTCCGACCGAGACTCGAATTTGGGACCTTTGACTTTCGCAGGCAAGTGCTCTACCATCTGAGCTACCAAAGCACGACTCACGCCCGGTCCTCACAGCTTTACTTCTGCCAGTATCTCGTCTCCTACCATCCAAACTTTACAGAAGCTCTCCTGCGAACCTTGCAGAACTAGCACTCCTGAAAGAAAGGATACTGCGGAGACATGGCTTAGCCACAGCCTGGGGGATGTTTAATTTATAAATTTTATAAATTATTTGCACTCACTCCAGGTTTTTAATTTCATATTGCTAGCTTAAAATCCATATAGCCATATTGACATTTATCATAGGGCCATAATTAGGTGTGTACCATAATGGACTTTAGTTGAATTAAATCAGGTGATGTTGAGGACATTAGATTAGGAAATGAGGCACTTAAGGTAGTAGATGAGTTCTGCTATTTGGGCAGCAAAATAACTGATGATGGCCAAAGTAGACAGGATGTAAAATGTAGACTGGCAATGGCAAGAAAAGTGTTCCTGAAGTATTTGTACGGAGTGGAGCCACCTACTGAAGTGAAACATGGATGAGAAACAGTTAAGACAGCAAGAGAATAGAAGATTTTGAAATGTGGTGTTACAGACGAATGCTGAAGATTAGATGGGTTGATCACGTAACTAATGAAGAGGTACTGAACAGAACTGAAGAGAAAAATTTGTGGCACAACCAGATTAGAAGAACGGATTAGGTAGTAGGACACATTCTGAGAAATCAAGGGATCAACAATTTAGTACTGGAGGGAAGCATTGGGGGTAAAAATCTTAGGGGGAGACCAAGATCTGAATACAGTAAGCCGATTCATAAGGATGTACTTCGTAATAGTTACTCAGAGATGAATAGGCCTGCACAGGATCGAGTAGCGTGGAGAGCTGCATCAAACCAGTCTTCGGACTAAAGACCACAGCAACACCATAACAACAGAGATATGTTAAAGGTCAGCATAGTCACCAGTTATGCTGGTAAGAGAAATCTTTTACATCCTTGGTGATTTTTTTTCTTTATTAGCCTTAGGCAGTGGTCCAAGACATATTTCTTTTACAATAACCGTTATGAAAACCATCTTAAGTTGCACAGGATGAACATTTATTTATTGATGACCAGTTCTGGACTGATGATGCTGATGAGGTCCCATACACCAACCACCCTAGTGGAAAACGCCACAAATCAACAAGTTTGAGAGTAAACAATGTGGCTCCATATGAGCCCATCACTAACTCCAGCATGCTGGAGATACAGCATATTTCTCTGCCTCATGTTTCATCTTCCAATGCTGAAGATGTCATCAGAGGCAATCAAGACTCAGATAGCACTATCAAAGCAAAACATGCTAAGTGAGCCGAATCGTCTACACATTTCCATGCAACAATCAGTTTGTGACATTCATCAGGGCAATACCTAAGATCACAGTCATACTGAGATTGTGTAATCTACATTGACATCTATACTCTGCAAAGCACCGTGAGGTGCATAGCAGAGGGCACATCCCATTGTATCAGTTACTAGGGTTTCTCCCCGTTCCATTTACATATGGAACATGGGAAGAATTACTGTTTGCAAGCCTCTGTGTGTGTAGTAATTATTCTAATATTATCCTCATGATCACTATGTGAGTGATACGTAGCGGGTTATGGCATATTCCTAGACTCATTATTTAAAACCAGTTCTTGAAACTTTGTTATTAGACTTTCTTGGGCTAGTTTATGTCTATCTTCAAGAGTCTTACAGTTCAGTTCCTTCAGTATCTCTGTGACACTCTCACATGGATCAAACAAACCTATGACCATTCATGCTACCTTTCTCTGTATATGTTCAATATCCCCTGTTTGTACTATCTGGTACGAGTAACACAAACTTGAGCAATATTAAAGAACGAGTCCCAGGAGGACTTGTACGCAATCTCCTTTGTAGAATAATGATTGCACTTCCTCAATATTCAACCACTAAATGGAAGTCAACCAACTGCTTCATCCACAACTGAAACTATGTGATCATGCCATTTCATATACCTACGAAGTGTTACACCCAGGTATTTGTACGAGTTGGCTAATTCCAACAGTGACTCACTGATATTATAGCCATATGATACTATGTCCTTCATTTCATGAAGTACACAATTTTATATTTCTGACAATTTAAAGCAAGCTGCTAATCTTCTACACCACATCGGAATCTTATCGAGATATGACTGAATATTTGTGCACCTTCTTTCAGACAGTACTTCATCATACACAACTGCATCATCTGCAAAATGTCTGAGGCTAGTATTAATATTGTCTGCAAAGTCACTGATATACAGTATGAACAGCAAGGGTCCCAACACACTTTCCTGGAGCACACCACAAGTTACTTCTATACCTGACGATGACTCGGTACCTCACAAGATTTTACTTTTGTCAATAAGTGTAGGTGTGGTATCGATAGGGATTTCGTTGGGCCCTGGAGCTTTGTTCAATTTTAATAATTTCTGCTGTTTCTCAACACCAAGGTCAGTAACACTTATTTCAACCATATTTTCAATGGTACAACAATTAAAATGGGGCAATTCTCCTGGGTTTTCCTTTGTAAAGGAACATTTGAACACAGAGTTGAGCATTTCAGTTTTTGCTTTGCTAACTTCAATTTCAATTCCTGTCTCAGTCATTAGGGACTCGACACTAACTTTGGTTCCACTAACAGCCTTTACATATGATCATAGTTTCTTTGGGTGTTTCATTCAGCATCTCTCTATCTATAGCCCTATGCTTTGTTTTAACCTATTATGTAGTAACCTCTGTTTCTTTTGAAGTTTCTTTACAGTGACTGGGAGGGTCCCTCCCATTATGAACTGCTCTCCTGGGTTCATATCTATCCAGAGCAGGTCAACTTTTCTTTTGAACTTGAGCCATAGTTCCTGTACTTGTTCCTGTCCAGTGCTGAAAGTTTCAAGTTCCTCACTGATGTATGACACTACTGATATTTTATCTAGTTTACAGAACATATATATCTTTCTGGTTGTTTTCGTTGTCCTTTCTGCTTTGGTAATCATTGTTGCCACAACTGTGTCATGGTCACTGATATCAGTCTCGATGTGGACATCCTCAAAGAGGTCAAGTTTATTTATTGCCAATAGATCCAATATATTTTCATGATGAGTGGGGTTCATAACTATCTATTCTAGGTAGTTCTCAGCGAAGGCATTTAGTAACGTTTCACAGGATTTCTTATCAAGCCCACCATTAACAAAACTGTAATTTTTCCAATTGATTGTTGGATGATTAAAGTCTCCAACGATGATTACACTATGACTGCAGAATTTGCACAAGTGAACTGAGGTTTTCTCTAAAGATATCGGTACATTAACAGATGAGTCTGATGGGCGATACAAGGATCCAGTCCTCATTTTATGCCCACCCCTGATACTGAGTCTTCCCCAAACAATCTCACACGCAACTTCAATTTTCATCTCTGTGGATTTGAGTTTCTTGGTTACTGCGACAAATAAATCACTTCCATTTCCTAATGGCCTATGCTTTTGATATACACTCCAATTTTCTCCAAAAATCCCACTGCCATCAATCTCAGATTTCAACCACCTTTCTGTACCTAAATTTATGTGAGCTTCAATGTTTTTCAGGAGCACTTCAAACTCTTGGCACTTTGTTGGAAATGCTTCAGCAGTTAACTATCCAGGTATACACACATTGTGCACCTGGTGTCCTTTCCTGTCCCTTGCTGCCATTTCCCTAAGGGGTACCATCATTCACAATACGTTTGAAATGCCGATAATAAATAGACCCCTACCCCTTTGTGTTTGGCTCCTCTTGACACTGGAGAGAACAGGTTTCCCCAGAACACATGACATGAGTCCCGGAGGCTCAGTTACAGCAAAAGACAGTAATTCAAATTTGTTGGCTACGGGGATCAATACAACACCCTAAGTCGTCCCTGGTCCCCATCCATCCTTTACCAGACACCTGGATCTACCATTGAGACGCCACCCCCAGTGGACAAGTAATGACAGATCCTGCACTTTCTGCAGAGGAGATGGGATACACAGGAAAGGATAGTTCTTGAGGTATCTGTACCGGTATCACTGGTACACGACTCTTGGAAGCTCTTACAACACACCGGTTTGCAGCAGCTGTCAATCATTTGACTGTAATCAAGGTGATTTCCAGCTGCTTATGAAACAACTCATCCCACATTTGAGAACAGCATTCAGAGTGGGGCTGCATTATAGCTACTGCAGTGTATTACTGGGCAGTGAATAAATAACTTTAAATCAAGCCCACCGATTATCTTTCCAATTTACTACAAATTTCTTTTAGATTATGCAAAGGACAATAGCAGCTTTGGAAATTCTCAAAAATGCACATTAATTTGCATTGATATACAAAGTAATTCAGGAGTGATACACTCTTTGACAGTAACTGTGAATCACAAATGCTAATTTGCTATGAGATAGGTTACGTATCCAAAAGACTTTTAACAGTCTGTTTTGTAACTGTCCGAAAATTCTCAAAAATAACCTACTTCTCACTTACTTATAGAATGAAATTAGAGAAAAATTGTTTTGAAGAATGACAGACCTATTGTTATCCAAAATTTTAAAAGAGCACGATTAAACTTAGGCCTAAAATTGATGATAACAGTAAAAGTTCATCACAACACTCACGAATGTTCAAATTTCACAATATAAACAGATATTGATACAATCAACGAAAGAGTATGCAGAAGCAACGTAAACAGTAAAAGATGCAAACCTAGAACTTCAAATACAAATACACACCCTCTCACACAAAGGAAAATTCCAAAGTCAGCTTTTACATATACACAAAACATGCATATTGCATGGATTTTTTCACTTAGCTGTTTCTGCACACACTTCTATACTGGCCTGCCACAGAAGAATGTGTATAGCATGTTCGCTTCCTTTGGCACTTGGGCTCACTGCTTATCTAACTTCAGTCCTCCTCCTCTTCTGTTGAAGTTTTTTGTGCTTTTGAATTTCTATGGGCTCTCTGTAGATTCTAGCATAGTAACAATTGGATATTGATAAAATCATAGTATCGAAGACACAAATTTGGTGGCTTCCTGGTCCCAGGGCTGAGATACTACAATCAGTTTATTAGAGTTCCCCTGATGACAATTGCTGTTGCAAGCAGCTTTGGAGGTCCTCTGCAGTGTTCAAAGATTTGCATACATTTCTTGTGCGTATACACACTGTGTCAACACTGCATCTACTTAGTATTCTACTGATGCAATCTGTAACTGTTTTTATGAAAGAGGAAAACTCTCTCTTTAGTCCATTCTTTTGCACTAGAAGTTCCTGACCTTTTAGGGGGTAGTGCACTATTTATCTCTTTCTCAATCACTGTTTCTCCTGGAAGTGGTTCTTAAATGATTGAGCTCATCCTCCAAATACTGTAGTTCATAAATTCTTTTAGCCCGATCATCCAATATTTTGAACAGCTTTACTATATAAAAACAGATGGGCTCAATAAGACTCTTTACATTTGAAACTGCTATCTAATTTTTATAGCCTTGATGTTTCCAGCATTGGAAGACAAAATATTTAGGCAGAGAAATATGCTCTGCACCATGGCCTAATGCATATAAAACAAAAATCGTCCAGGATGTAAATACCAGCTGTGAAAGACTGCATTTTATGACGAATCATTTATTTACAAATCTAGACAATCAAATAATCTGGAGTGGTTAACAAAGCGTGTTTTAAACTTTCTTATGAAGTGACAAGGATTCTCAATTTATTGTTTCTAGGTGGTAGGTTCCTGAAGACTTTCACACCAGACTACAGAACTCCACTCTGCATTCTCAACAAGTAGGCAAGCCTACACAGAAGTTTTTTTCTGCCTTTTATTGTGGTTATACGCAAGGTCTGTTAAAAAAAATTCTGGAACTTTGTCCACAAATTTTTTCTATGCCTACCTTTCACTTACTGTGCAGATCACTAGTATTGCAGTCTCAGTTTTCAGGATGGTGATTATCTAGGGGGTATATCCACAGGTGAAACTAGTTTAGATGGCTCTCTTTGGCAAAATTGGGGAGGATAAGAAATCAGATCAATAATGTGCAGTCTCAGTTTTCAGGATGATCATTATCCAAGAGGGATATCCACAGGTGAAACTTGTTCAGATGGTTCTCTTTGATGAAACTGTGGGGAGGCAAGTCCAGGTCCAAAATTCAGAAGGGTTCATCTGAGCAAAGGCACTCTTAAACTTCGTGAGGGGCTGGGAACAGTGGACTGGCTTAAGAAGATGGGATCCAATATATCTCCTTGGGAGGAGGCCAAGCTGCTGGTCAAGACAGAAGTTGAGCTCTGCAAGACCACAAAGACATCATAATTTTGGTATTGAAACTTCTTAAGGATATTCCTGCGAAGACTTTTCCAGGAAGTACGGGCACAGAACCAGAAAGTCTCAACAGAGGACTGAAGGATAATCAGCTGAAAGGTTGTATTGGAGGACCAAACCCTTATGGTGCAAGCCAGTGAAGAATCTCTCGGAACAACATGACAATAGGGCCCAAAAATGACAGTATTCTAGCAGGTAACCATCACAATGTTCAAAGACATTGGAAGTGACCATGATGGCAAGCTAGCCACTCAAGTGTTGCAGATAAACCTGCAACAATACTGAGTCATCTTTTGGGAAGACAGATGGTGCACATGGCCCTGATCCGGACACCCTGTTTATATAAAGGATGCATTTCATTTCAAAGGCCTCATAGGAACTGGAGGTTAAGTTGACTTATGCTAGAAATCCAAAGATCCCAGAACATACATTTATATCAAGAATGAACTTTCGTTCCTGCTGATGGGGAACTTTTGTTCCACGGACCATCAAGAGGACCCAATGAAAAGAAGGTAGCATGAGAGAAATTGTACTGACCTCAGTTTATCTTTCTTATGAGGGCAGTGCTCCTCCTTCCCAGAAAGGGAGGAGACTGGCAGACAGCTGTTCATAGCTGAAGGAATAACTGCTGAATGGTTGTGAAGCCAATTCCTACAACCTCATCTGGAGAAGCAGTGACACCAACAGCAGATGTGAGTACTTCCTCAAATATATACTCAAGAGTAACTTAGACATTTGGAATAGGAACAGGGTACCTACCTTCGACAACATAAGAAGGGAAGAAGTAACTGACACAACTTAAGGGTCCATCTAATGGGTAGTTATGTCGAATAAAGGCACTTGGCATTGGAGCCATCCTCAACTGACCACATGTATGTCAAGTTTGAGGTTGAATTGGGTGCTAAATAGACCATCACCTATAGGAAACAAGGGAAAATAGACGGACTCGCAGGAAAGACCTAAACTCACACCTATCTGAAATCTTAAGTTCAGTAACGATACCAGTAGATCTCGAGAAAACTGCAGATGAAGTGATGTCTATCATTGCGACCTCATAGAAAACTGACCTATCACCAAGATGTGCACAAACACCAATGTGCCTTGGTGAAATGATAAACTGCAATTGCGAGCAAGCAGATAAGAAGACTTTTTAACACTTACCAGGAGGGCGTTGTCAAATACAATCTTTCAACTACGCAAGTGAAATATCATCATGGAAGGTATTCTGGGAGGAGGTGGAAGGTCAGCTACCAGCACCAGACTTTATAAAATCCAACCAATCCAGGAGTTCCTCTCAGGAAGGAGGATGGTGAGTATATAAGGAATATAAGGACAGTTCACGAGATGCTGGATGTTCTCAAAACTAACTTCCCTCAATGCACTCTTAGCCCTCTCAACAAAGGAAGATTAGGGGGAAAAAAATCATGCAGTTGCAAATTTTTGTACAGTGGTAGAAGGGAGTGTCATGAACAGCATAATAAAAATCCCCATTGATGGGGTGTGAGTGTAGGGGTGGGGGATTTCGAGGCCTCTTTTAATATATTTTTCTTGAATAACTCAAAAACCGTAACTTCTAGCAAAAATGTTCCCTGTACAAAATTAAACTATGTTAAGTTTCCTATGGAAAAGATCCTATTCACTTTTTATTTATTCATTTTTTATTTTTTATCCTCTGTGCAATGCATTGGTTGGCCAACAGCATAGAGAGTTGGGCCCAGCCAGCATTGCCCCAGTTACATGTTGACATTCTGACTACGATTGTCATACTAGTAGTGTAGCCATTCCATGACAAATGACTTCCTGTACAAGTTATTGGTAGATGTAATAAAGTGTTGTGTCCATCACTGACTGTGTGTTCTCGTGGTCAGAACACAATGAACCTGTCAGCTGGAGAGTAAAGTGCACGAAGGATAGGCTGCATGCGCATCCGTGAGTGGCGGCCCCTGACGGTTCTAGCATCTGCCAACTTCTCTGGCGTGCCTTACAATTGCACACCTAGATCTTAGGTGTGTAATCTACGTGGGACACTACAGTAATAGAAGATAGAAAAACTGCAGATTATTAAAACTTGTGTTTCAATGGTACAAAATTAACTTTCAGTGTTAAGTGAAGTGGGTTAGTTGGTTGGTTTGGGGAAGGAGACCAGACAGCGTGGTCATCGGTCTCATCGGATTAGGGAAGGATTGGGAAGGAAGTCGGCCGTGCCCTTTCAGAGGAACCATCCCGGCATTTGCCTGGAGTGATTTAGGGAAATCACTAAGTGAAATGGGTTAAGAGCAAATATTAAAGGTGTGTACCATGCCCAAGTGCACTAGAGCTGGGTTCGGGGGTGTACCAAGGTGGAGGGGGAGGGGGAGGGGGGGTGAAGGGTGGAGAGTAGAACTGTGATGGAAGGTAGGTCATCGGTTTGTGGTCAGACACTTCCTTTTTTCCTAGGTCTGTAAAGTGAATATCGAGCAAGCAAGTGATTCTCCACTCTATCCACCCCACTACGTCACAAGAAGCAACTACAGAGTGTTTCACAAAGTTATACTGACTCCCTCTGCAGCACGCCTTATGAATCATTGGTGATGCAGTGCACAGACATGCCTGGGGAGTGTTTCTCCACAAGTGCACTAACACTACATGGAATACAGGCATGAGTTACTAATAATATAAACACAAGAAACACACACAGACACACACACACACACACACACAGGATCTATGTAAATCTCTGCACCCTGATCTACAGGGGAACATTTTAGTCATCCTGTACAGCAACTGTAGTGTTCATCTGGGAAAGGCAACTTCTCCAATCACAAGTGCTGGTCACTTTTCATTTTGCGGATAGACTATATCTCTCTACCTTTTGCTATCCATTTCTCTTATGAGAGTAGACAAAATAAGTTCGCTGGGCTTGTGTTTATGTGGTGGAGTGATTTTCAGTTTATTACTGTGTACAACTTTGCTTCTGCCGTTTGCCGATAGGTGGCGACAACAGTAAGTAGCGGTCGAAAGAAACAGATTGCAGACGTCAGGCAATCAGCTTGAACCTCGGTCAACATAACCTCATTCAAACATTAGTCGATTTGTGTCTGCATCATAAAGTTGTTCTTGATTGAAAATGTTAGTTTACAAGCCTAATTCTCGTCATTTGCAGGAGGTGTTAATGTTTTGTTTCAATATGAAGAACACAGCGGCTGAGTCTCATTGAATGCTCTCAAGTATGTATGGTAAGGACGCTATTAGTGAAAGATAATGTTGTGAGTGGTTTCAACGCTTCAAGAATGGTGATTGTAATGTCATAGACTACCACAGTGGGGGAAGAGAGAATGTTTTCGAAGATGCAAAATTGGAGACATTGCTGAGTGAAGACTCACGTCAAACTCAAGAAGAACTGGCATGATTAGTGGGAGTGACACAGCAAGCCATTTCAAAATGTCTCGAGGCTATGGGCATGATTCAGAAAGAAGGAACTTGGGTTCCATGTGAGCTGAAACCAAGAAATGCTGAACGGCATTTGTGTGTTTGTGAACAGTTGCTACAGAGGCAAAAACGGAAGCGATTTCTGCATCACATTGTGACCAGGGACAAAAAATGGGTTCATTACGATAACCCTAAATGCAAAAAATCATGGGGATATCCCAGCCATGCTTCCACGTTGATGGCCAAACCGAATATTCACGGCTCCAAGTTCATGCTCTGCATTTGGTGGGACGAGCTCAGCATCACGTACTATGAGATGTTAAAACCAAGTGAAACAATCATTATCAAATGCAATTAATGTGTTTTAGCAGAGCATTAAAAGACAAACGGCCGCAATACAGTGAGAGGCACGATAAAGTGATTTTGCAGCATGACAATGCTCGACCCCACATTGCAAAAGAGGTCAAAAAGTACTTGAAAATGTTAGAATGGGAAGTCCTACCCCACTTGCCGTATTCTCCAGACATTGCTCCCTCTATCACCTGTTTAGATCAATGGCACACGGCCTGGCTGACCAACACTTCTGATCTCATGAAGAAGTCACAAATTGGATCGATTCATGGATCGCTGCAAAAGATGAACAATTTTTTTGACGCGGGGTTTGAACACTACTGAAAGATGGGAGAATGTAGTGGCCAGCGATGGAAAATACTTTGAATGATACATGTGTAACCAATTCGTTTCATTAAAGCCTCAAATGTTGGGAAAAACATGGCAGAAGCAAAGTTATACACCTCGTAAATTTCCTGTTGTTAAGTGAGCTTTCACTTAGAATACGTAAGTAATTCTGAGAAGGGTATAATTTTCAAGTATGATGTTGTCAGTGACCTTTTTAGTGTCGGTGGAAAAAGAATTGGACTGCTAAATGGGGGAACCTCACTTCTATCTATTGTGGACACTATATTGTAAAGCTATGTAATGAATGGCCAGAAGGTTACAGCACTCCTCTCACAATCAGTTATGTTACTGGCACACTGCATAAATCTCTTCTATTCAGGAAGTGCTGGGACTTGTAGAGTGGGATGCACTGAGTGGAGCCACTTACCACACATCCACAGTATATCTTCCAAGGTGGGTGTGAATATGTCTGACTGAATGGAACTGATCATGTTCAAGTCTATCTGCTGTAAAGCATTAGTTGACTTATGCTGAAATATCCAAAATTCCAGGACACCTAGATGACCTCTTCCTGTTGCAGAGGAGATAATTTAAGCCTCTGCGCATCTTCAGATGTTTGTATGGCTGAGGGTATGGTGATGTATTCTTCCCATGATGAGTACTATAGCCAGTGATAGTGGGAAGAATGAAACTGACATTGTTGAACCACCATCTAGTTTTGATTCTCCTTGTGGCCTGACAATACAGATCTCAATCTGTTCATTGTACTCAATACAAAAACAAGGCTAAAGTCATGAGCATTAGCAAGGTCTTCTGTACCAATCTCTGATCCATAACAAATTATGATAAACACTAATCTACAGTGTGATCATAATTAAACTGACAGTGTTCTAAGTGCAGTGCAGACTGCATACATTGCAAGATGGTGAAACGTCATACTTTCGTTCATTAATCAGTACGCTCGTCCAGTATGCTGAAGAAATAAAAGAGTTCCACTTTCTGCCACCAGGTGAAAGTATGGTGCTGTAAGCGGTCAGAATGTGAAATTTTTCCTTCTTTGATCTCAGTATGCTGTTTGTCATTTGGCGATTCGTGCTGATTTGTTTTGTAAAGTGACGGGTGGTGTAAAGGGATAACAACGTTGAAGTTTCCCCATGTGAAATTTAATGGCTATTGGGAAGAAAGATGGTACACTGGTGGTAAAGTTGCTTCATCAGAACGCCTGCAACAGCACTGCTGCGTTACAGAAATACCATCAACAGAGGCAGCTGCGAAGAGTCCCCATGTCAATAAATGGGCTAAAGAATATGATCTAGAAATTCGAAGAAACAGGTGCATTAGGTGCTACAGCAGCGAGATGACCAGGCTCATTCCCACAGCAGTTGTTGATAAAGTTCCTGTAGCTACAACCGACCATGCATCACATGCCTCAAATTCTGCAACCAGTGCTCGAGCTGTGTCATGGGAATTCTCTTCCCCCTAGTCAGCAGTTCAAAAGATTTTGTGGTGCATTGTACACTGGTATCCCTACAAGATTCAGAATGCACCAAATGAAGCCCCAATGTAGGCTACAATGCCCTTCATTGTATTTTTGTCACACCTGGAAATGGATGACATGTGGCCAAGGGATATTCTCTGGATGGGCAAGGCGCATTTTGCTCTGCACAGTGCCTTAAATGCACAGAACTGTCACATATTGGATTCAATTTTGTCACATGTTGTACTGGAACATACTCTGCATTCAGCTTATGTGACTCTGTGGTGTGATTTCACAAGCTCCTTCATTCTTGGTCCATTTTTCTTCAACGAGATGACACCTCACGGTCCTGTTAGGTGTACAGTGATTTCTGCACATTATCAGGAACTCCTTGCACATGTGATTCCAGCTTTGCAAAAATGCAACTGTGTCCACACCACTATTTTCCTGCAAGATGGGATAACACTACATGTCACTTGCTACATAAAAGATTTGCTTCGAGAAACCTTCCACAACAACCACATCATCTCAAGGCAATTTCAACAAGTGTTGCTTTCCAGATTCCCTGACCAAAATCCATGGGAATTGTGGTTGAGGGGTATCTAAAAGATCATGTCTAATAGGGATGTATCTGGACTATTCCTAATCTGAAGGATAGCATATGACGACATGTCACTCTGATTGCACAGGATATGTAGCAAGCACTTGTCAACCACGCAATGTTATGGATGCAGCATGTTGATGAGTCAGTAGCCCATACTGAACACATGATGGAAATTGTTAACACATCCTAATAAACAAGCCACAAGCACCATTACCATGAGTTTGATTGTTCCTCCTCTTTTTCTGCGCCACACCAGTCTGATTGCTTCCAGCACCATATTTTCACCTGGTGGCAGAATGTGGAACTATTATTTTCTTCAGCATACTCCACGAGCGCACTGGTTAATGAACATACCTAAAATGTTTCAGCATCCTGTGATGTGTACAGGTGACATTGCAGCACTCAGAACAATGTCAGTTTAATTATAACAACCCAGCACTGGCACTTATAACTATAAAAGAAGTGTAAATGTGTAATGCTTCGAAAAAAAGCACTTATGTAACATTACACAGAACATTATCAGCTGTCTGTACAGAAGAAGTTAATAGCTAATCTTTTACTTTGTCTTTCAATTTCTGGGATTCCATTTCCTGGTTATGCCTATTAGCATCCTGTTATAAACTAACTGACCAAAATATAAAACTCCATTCTGAATCCTAGGCAGGGAAATTAGTTTTACTTCTAGTACTGTGACAATGAAAGTTTAAGAATCATCTGTAAAATATTTGGTAATCAACTTTACCTGATATTCTTCCTATGCCCGTCTGTAGAATATATACTTTTTTGACCTTAGCTGTATCCCGTTCACCAATAAATTATGCAATATGAGAATACTGAGTGAAAGTAATATGACTGCACATAAACATTTTCGATGCCCAGAAATTTCACACATCGAGTCTTGGCCAGTGGGAGTTGACTGATCTCTTCTTCTGCCAACTATGTCATTATATTTCTTTGTAATTGTATAATATGAGGATCTTTTTTTTAAATGAAGGATTCAGCTTTTTGATTTGAATAATTTGCAAGCCAATTCCATTATTCTCGGAGCTATGGCTGGTGCAGATACATTTGAGGTAGTTATCAGTACACTTGTGCAATACGTAAATGTCACAATTTTTAACAAGTCCGCAGTGCTTCCTTTGAACAGTGATTGTTATTAAAATAAAGTTAAGATACTTTAAGACTTTCAGGACTGTTAAATGGCCAGCTATCTATGGCTTTATAAAATTTTCTACAGGAATTCCACACTGGTCCCTTGCAAAATATTACAGACCCACTTTCCCTGTTCCCCACCCATTGTTCACAATTTGAAATTTATTTATTAGGCTGTCCCACTATTATTGTTACAACAACTGCTCCTATTATTGCTCAGTTACTGTCATGAAATATTTTAAAATAGCTCTATGGAATTTTTTTTCTGAAATGTGAGGTTGCTACACCCACAAAGTGTTATTTCATGAGGAATGATGTTGGTCACAGGCATACTGTCACAATACACCATTTCTTTCCGAGCAGTATCAAATGATTGCTGAATCAGCAGTGTTCCTATACTATAATTCAGAGAAGCATAGAGGAAATGCTGCTAGACCATAAGCTGCATACCCTAAATGCTCCTAAACAGTTTGCAGATGATATTACTCCAAGGCAATTAACACTTAAACCTTGCAGTGAGCTTTGAAGATGATTGGGCTCTGTCAACAGATATTTGGGGATGTCACAGTGGGACAGCAGCTCTCCTCCATGATTCACATTTACTTTTCTATTTGTTTCTCTGGTGGTAAGCACAGATTTGTCTAGTACCAAGTGTTCATATCATAATAATTTGCGAGATTTTTAATTCAATTTTGATCTCCTCACTTGTTTGACGTTGGGCAACAATTATTGTGTCACCTATTAAAAATCTCATCTCATGTCTGACTGATCATTCACTTATGGAAAATCCAGGTTGGAATGTAACAATATTATGAGAAGGAAAGTTGCTACTCACCATATAGTGGAGATGCTGAGTCACAGATAGGCACAACAAAAAGATTTTCACACTTAAAGCTTTTGGCCAATTCACACACACACACACACACACACACACACACACACACACACACACACACACACACACACACACACACACACACACACACACGCACAAAACTGCAGTCTCAGGCAACTGAAACCACACCAGTTACCTGAGACTGCAGTCGTGTGTGTGAGTTGCGTTTGTGTGTGTGCACATATGTGTGTCTACTGTTGACAAAGGCCACTGGCCGCAAGCTACAAGTGTGAAAATCATTTTGTTGTGTATATCTGTGACTCAGCATCTCCGCTATATGGTGAGTAGCAACTTTCCTTCTCATAATATTCATCATTCACTTAACAATATTATGCAACTGCAAAGCCCGCACATAATCCT
Source organism: Schistocerca cancellata (assembly GCF_023864275.1). Lineage (NCBI taxonomy): Eukaryota > Metazoa > Arthropoda > Insecta > Orthoptera > Acrididae > Schistocerca > Schistocerca cancellata. The sequence goes on along the minus strand of NC_064631.1, from coordinate 149,814,197 downwards.
AAGAGAGGCCCATTATTATTAGCCCTTTTTGGTGCTTCCATCAGCAACTATTGCTCTTCAAAGTGACATCTTTCCAATGAACATTATGCAATGGCAATTCATGAGCAATCTCCTGGGAAAGTATATAGGTTTCTGAATAATGTCTTGTGATTGTTCCATAACGTGCTCCTAGGTTAATGAATGTAATGGCTGTGAATTCACCTGTATCAAATCTATAAGGCAGACAATATTATGAAAAGGATACATTCTTACTCGTCATACAGAGGAGACACTGAGTCACAGATAGCCAAAGGCTGCTATACATATGAGCTTTCGGACAAAAGACCTCCTTCTAAAGAAGAAAGCACAGGCACTCATTTACACATGCACATGGCCATTGTCTCTGGTCACTGAGTAAGGACTGTGAACTGCAACAGCTTATCAAGAGAGAAACAATCTGGCATGGGTGGTGGAGATAAGGAGGGTGGGTGAGGAGGAGGAGGAGGAGGAGGAGGGATGGCAGGAGAGAAAAAAGAATAATGGGTGTGTTGGTGGAATAGAAGGCAGTTTAGTGCTGGAGTGAGAGCACGGAAGGGATAGGTAGGTGAAGGATGCGAACTAGCGAGGTTTGTCAGGGGGTTACTGGGACCATAGATATATTGCAGGGATAGTTCCTTTTGTGGCGGCGTTCGTAGCGACAAACACTTCGCTGTAGAAACGGCTTACGAAGTCACCGCCACACTTTTAATAGCGGGCCGACCGGTCCGCTGGAACAGAGAACAGAAAGATGAAAACCCAAACACTCTGATTAAATAAAAGTCGGTACTTATCTTTATTAACGAAGATACAGAAACACAGTAGTGAACTCCGTGTCTACAGAAATCTGTCTAGTTCGAGTCGGAGCGGCTAGGTCAGCATCGGCTGACGACAAACAACAACTCTGCTGCGATGAACACACAACTGACTAGCAAGTACACAAATCGGTGGCGAGTATACAACTGAGCGGCGAATACAGAACTGTCCTAGCGCTCGCGACTCCAGCGCTTAAGAAGCCAGAAGCCAGCGGTGGCGCGCGCAGACTTGCGGCGATTTCCTGTATCGCTGGCGCTGCTTATGCGGACGGCGTCCGGACTTTGATGCTGCCAACCTTTTGGCAGCGGGCTCGGTTGGCATTACTGGCTAGGATATAACAGTTCCCACCCGCATAACACAGAAAAGTTGGTGTTGGTAGGAAGGCTCCAGATGGCACAGGCTGTGGACCAGTCATTGAAGTGAAGAACATTGTATTGGGCAGCATGTTCAGCAACTGGGTGGTCCACCTGTTTCTTGGCCACAGTTTGCCAGTGGCCATTTATGAGGATAGACAGCTCGTTGGTTGTCATTACCACGTAAAAAGCAGCACAATGGTTGCAGCTTAGTTTGTAGATCGCATGACTACCTGCCTTTGATGGGATAGGAATGCCTGTAACCGGACTGGAGTAGCTGGTGATCAGATGATGTATGGACCAGGTCTTGCCTCTAGTTCTATTGCAAGGATATGAACCATGAAACAAGAGGTTGGGAGCAGTGGTGGAATAAGAATGGACAAGGATATCGCAAAGTTTGATGGGTGATGGAATACTCCAGTGGAAGAAGTGGGAAGGATAGTGGGGAGGATCTTCCTCATTTTAGGATACAATGAGATGTAGTCAAAACCCTGGCAGCGAATGTGATGCAGTTGCTCCAGTCCCAGCTGGCACGGAGTCACAAGTTCTTTTGTAGCCAGGCGCGTTAAGTGACTGGAGATACAACACATGAAAAATCTGTTTCTGGACAACCCTTGGGGAGGGGGGGGGGGGAGTAATTTCTGTCTGTGAAGACCTCAATGACATCCTTGGCACATATGGAGAGGGGTTGTTTACCACTACAAACGTGATGGCTACAGGTAGAGGACCAAGAGAAGTGAATGGGGTAGAAGATAGAGATTTTGGACGATGTTGTCAATGAATCTGAACCAGGTGAGGAGTTTGAGATTCTGGGTGGTTCGGAATAATTCCTCTATTTGGCCCAAGAATAGGTTGGCACTGGATGGTGCCATGCAGGTGCCCATTGCTGTACTACAGATTTGTTTGTAGGTGGATAGTTGGGGATAAAAATAGAGTGTTACCCTCCTGAGCTGGACCCATACTGTTGCTTTATATACAGACCAGACTAATATATTCCAGAGAAACAGTTATATTTCAATGGCTACAGATGTGAAACTGACATCAACCACTTTGTGACTGATAGTTACTTTCTGTATTTTAGTAAGTCTGCATTCTTTGCTTTGTGCTGCATCTTCGGCATTTCTAGTTGTAACAGACAACTGTTTTTTTTAGGTTCAGAATCCAGTTTTTGTGAAGTAATGCAAGACATTCCATATTAGTGCGTTCTACATGAGCAAATTGATAAAATTACACAGCGCAATTTGGAGGTATAGAAAAACAATTACAGTTCTCAAATAATATTGCAAAAGTAAACTGCTCAACTAAATGCCAATAATTTTACTTTTCGCATATCAATAATAATTGTATTCGTACCGGTTACATTCCTGTTTTGTTGCAGCATTTTTTTTTACTGACACCAGTCTTACGACTGGTGATGACATCATACATTAATTCCTACCATGTATTATTCTCTACATCTCAGCATAGCATTCTTTTCTTTCAGATTTCTCCAGTTCTGTCTGCCCTTACAAGTTTTCTCCTCTAATACTAATGCAAACTTAATTAGTACTCATAAGAAAACATTTTTCTTCATATGTACATACAGAAGAATGGTCAATATTCAGGGATATGACAGGAATGATCAGTTGAAAAATAAATAATTGTATGGACTTGTTTCCTATTCTGAATGTTTTCCAAGATAGAGCACAATTAATGTACATTGTTATTTTTTCTTGTTTTATTCAATACTGTGTCAGGTTGACACAGGATGCTGAAACATCGTAGTGTACTCGCAGTGTATGATGGGGAAACAAATAGTAATAATTCCACTTTCTGCCACTAGATGAAAAAATGACACTATAAGCAGTGAGAATGTGGTGTGGCTACACAAAAAGGGAAGGAACAATCAAACCCATAACCCTGGTTCCGGCATGTTTATTAGGTTATGCTGCATCGATAACATAGTATGGTCGACAGTTGCTCGCTGCATACCTGTTGTAATCAGAGTGTTATGTCATCATATATTATCCTTCACATTAGGAAGAGTCCAGATACATCCCTGAGCGACATGATCTTTCAGGTACAGCCTTAACCAAAGTCACAAGGATTGAAGCCAGAGTACCTTGAAGACTACACATCTTGAAACTGCCTAGAGATGATGTGGTTGGTAGCAAAGGTATCTCGAAGCAAATCTTTCACATGGCAAGTGACATGTGACCACCCAATCTTGCACGACAATAGTTATGTGGACACACTTGCATTCTCACAAAGCTGGAATCACATGTTCCACAAAAAGGGCCTTATAATGTGAGATGTCACTGTACACATAACAGGCCAGTGAGGTGTCATCTCCTCGAAGAAAAACTGATCGCGAATGAAGGAGCTTGTGAAACCACACCACACAGTCACGTTAACTGAGTGCAATGGATGTTGCTGCACAGCATATGGCAGAGCAAAACCCAATATGTGACAGTCCTGCACATTCACAGCACCGTGCAGAATAAAATGTGCCATTCATTTCCGTGCGTAAAAAAGAGCGAAGGGCAAAGTCATCGCACTGCAGCCTATCTTGGAGTTTCATTTGGTGCACATTCTGAATCTTATAGAGATACCAGTGTAAAATGCACTGCAAAATCTTTTGAACTCCTGAGCAGGGTGAAGAGAATTCCCATGACACAGCTAGAGCACTGGTTGCAGAATTTCAGGTGTGTGCTGCATGGTCAGCTATAGTTCATCTACATCTACATTTATACTCCGCAAGCCACCCAACGGTGTGTGGTTGAGGGCACTTTACGTGCCACTTTCATTACCTCCCTTTTCTGTTCCAGTCGCGTATGGTTCGCGGGAAGAACGACTGTCTGAAAGCCTCTGTGCGTGCTCAAATCTCTCTAATTTTACATTCATGATCTCCTCGGGAGGTATAAGTAGGGGGAAGCAATATATTCGCTACCTCATTCAGAAACGCACCCTCTCGAAACCTGGCGAGCAAGCTACACCGTGATGCAGAGCGCCTCTCTTTCAGAGTCTGCCACTTGAGTCTGCTAAACATCTCCGTAACACTATCACGATTACCAAATAACCCTGTGATGAAACGCGCCGCTCTTCTTTGGATCTTCTCTATCTCCTCCGTCAACCCGATCTGGTACAGATCCCACACTGATGAGCAATACTCAAGTATAGGTCGAACGAGTGTTTTGTAAGCCACCTACTTTGTTGATGGACTACATTTTCTAAGGACTCTCCCAATGAATCTCAACCTGGTACCCGCCTTACCAACAATTAATTTTATATGATCATTCCACTTCAAATCGTTCCGCACGCATAATCCCAGATATTTTACAGAAGTAACTGCTACCAGTGTTTGTTCCGCTATCATATAATCATACAATAAAGGATCCTTCTTTCTATGTATTCGCAATACATTACATTTGTCTATGTTAAGGGTCAGTTGCCACTCCCTGCACTAAGTGCCTATCCGCTGCAGATCTTCCTGCATTTCGCTACAATTTACTAATGTTGCAACTTCTCTGTATACTACAGCATCATCTGCGAAAAGCCGCATGGAACTTCCGACACTATCTACCAGGTCATTTATATATATTGTGAAAAGCAATGGTCCCATAACACTCCCCTGTGGCACACCAGAGGTTACCTTAACGTCTGTAGATGTCTCTCCATTGAGAACAACATGCTGTGTTCTGTTTGCTAAAAACTCTTCAATCCAGCCACACAGCTGGTCTTATATTCCATAGACTTTGTTTATCAGGCGACAGTGCGGAACTGTATCGAACGCCTTCCGGAAGTCAAGGAAAATAGCATCTACCTGGGAGCCTGTACCTAATATTTTCTGGGTCTCATGAACAAATAAAGCGAGTTGGGTCTCACACGATCGCTGTTTCTGGAATTCCTGTTGATTCCTATAGAGTAGATTCTGAGTTTCCAAAAACGACATGATACTCGAGCAAAAAACATGTTCTAAAATTCTACAACAGATCGACGTCAGAGATATAGGTCTATAGTTTTGTGCATCTGCTTGATGACCCTTCTTGAAGACTGGGACTACCTGTACTCTTTTCCAATCATTTGGAACCTTCCGTTCCTCTAGAGACTTGCGGTACAAAGCTGTTAGAAGGGGGGCAAGTTCTTTCGCGTACTCTGTGTAGAATCGAATTGGTATCCCGTCAGGTCCAGTGGACTTTCCTCTGTTGAGTGATTCCAGTTGCTTTTCTATTTCTTGGACACTTATTTCGATGTCAGCCATTTTTTTGTTTGTGCGAGGATTTAGAGAAGGAACAGCAGTGCGGCCTTCCTCTGTGAAACATCTTTGGAAAAAGGTGTTCAGTATTTCAGCTTTACGAGTGTCATCCTCTGTTTCAATGCCATCATCATCCCGGAGTGTCTGGATATGCTGTTTCGAGCCACTTACTGATTTAACGTAAGACCAGAACTTCCTAGGGTTTTCTGTCAAGTTGGTACATAGAATTTTACTTTCGAATTCACTGAACGCTTCACGCATAGCCCTCCTTACGCTAACTTTGACATCGTTTAGCTTCTGTTTGTCTGAGAGGTTTTGGCTGCGTTTAAACTTGCAGTGAAGCTCTCTCTGCTTTCGCAGTATAGTTACAGCAACTTTATTCACATCTGCCATGGGAATGAGCCTGGCCCTCTCTGTGCCCCACCACCTAATTCACTTGTTTTTCCACATTTATAGGTCATATTCTGTAGCCCATTTATTGATATGGGGGTCTTCATAGCTGTGCCTGTCGGCCACATTCTTGCAATACAGCACTGCTACTGCTGCCAACCTGATAAAGCAACACTACCACCAGTGCACCGTCTTTCTTCTCAATAGTCATTGCGTTTCATATGGAAAACTTCAACCTTCTTAGCCCTTTGCACTAACAGTCACTTCACTAAAGAAATCAAAACATGTCACCAAGCAACAAACAGTATACCGACATCAAAACGGGAAAAATTTCTCATTCCAACTGCTTATAGCATAATATTTTTGCCTGCTGGCAGAAAGTGGAATTATTATTCTTTACAGCATGCTCTGCGAATGCAACAATTAATTAACATATCTGTGATGTTTCAACAGAGACCTCATTTGAATACAGTACGGCGTGACTTCACACAGCTCTCCAAGCCATTGATGGCTTTCCAGACTTTGGAGCCACAACTTCCCATTCAAGTAGCTCCTCAATTGGCATCATGAGATTGAAAGGACACTATTCCAGTACCCACACCCAGAAATAATCCTTGGTGATGCCAGGAATTGCACATGGGTTCTGGGCGTGGTAGTCAGATATGCTGATCACTCAGCTGTGGAGGTGAACTATTATTCATAACACTAAACACATTTTCTACCTTGGCCTGCTCTTCTCCATTTACACAGCAAACTCACAATGTCAACATTCTTACATATAATACGCAAATAAAAAATGATCACTAATCATAAAATAGGAGACAGCAACCCTTTTAATCGGTGAGTTGCAATGCAATACTTATTTACATATTTTGCTTTCCTCTTTGGTTACAGTTTAGCATCAGTTCAAAAGAGGGCACATTTGAACTTGAACTTTGAGTATAGCTCTGAATTCATGTGAAATGGTATAGGCACAGTGGGACAAACAAGGGTAGTTAGGTGTAAATACAAATCTACCCTGACAGTTCATCCTTTGTACACACATTCTTGTCTGAAGCAGACCTTAAAATATAGGCATTTCCATGTGCTAGTAATATCACAGATGCTAGACTAGCACTGGTAGACCAATCCATGCAATAGCAGTTATGATAGATGATACAAGAGAGCCTGAAAATGGGCAGCTCCTGAATTATTCTACACTTCACAGGTTTACTCATCAGACCTATTCTAGTTTAACAATCATCGTTTTTCTGGGACATTCATACTTTGTATTATAAACATTAAACGACTAGCAATCCACATAGGACAAGGCAACACAACTTTTAGATTACAAGGAAACCATGGGATTAATTAAAAAAAAAAAAACACAATTTCCATACAGTTAGTTAGGAGGGTGCTACAACTCAAATTTTAGGTAGGTGAGTACAGAACCTTTGATACATGTAATTTAAAATTATTACAATTAATTTGGAGACTTTATCACACACACACACACACACACACACACACACACACACACACACACACTCTCTCTCTCTCTCTCTCTCTATATATATATATATATATATACTTAAAAACAAAGATGATGTGACTTACCAAATGAAAGTGCTGGCAGGTCGACAGACACACAAACGAACACAAACATACACACAAAATTCAAGCTTTCGCAACAAACTGTTGTCTCATCAGGAAAGAGGGAAGGAGAGGGAAAGACGAAAGGATGCGGGTTTTAGGGAGCCCTCTTTCCTGATGAGGCAACAGTTTGTTGCGAAAGCTTGAATTTTGTGTGTATGTTTGTGTTCGTTTGTGTGTCTGTCGACCTGCCAGCACTTTCATTTGGTAAGTCACATCATCTTTGTTTTTAAGTATATTTTTCCTTCGTGGAATGTTTCCTTCTATTATAACTATATATATATATATATATATATATATATATATATAGTTATAATAGAAGGAAACATTCCACGAAGGAAAAATATATTTAAAAACAAAGATGATGTGACTTACCAAATGAAAGTGCTGGCAGGTCGACAGACACACAAACAAACACAAACATACACACAAAATCCAAGCTTTCGCAACCAACGGTTGCCTCGTCAGGAAAGAGGGAAGGAGAAGGAAAGACAAAAGGATATGGGTTTTAAGGGAGAGGGTAAGGAGTCATTCCAATCCCGGGAGCGGAAAGACTTACCTTAGGGGGAAAAAAGGACAGGTATACACTCGCACACACACACATATCCATCCACACATACACAGACACAAGCAGACATTTGTAAAGGCAAAGAGTTTGGGCAGAGATGTCAGTCGGGACGGAAGTACAGAGGCAAAGATGATGTTGAAAGACAGGTGAGGTATGAGCGGCGGCAGATTGAAATTAGAAATTAGCGGAGATTGAGGCCTGGCGGATAGCGAGAAGAGAGGATATGCTGAAGGGCAAGTTCCCATCTCCGGAGTTCTGACAGGTTGGTGTTAGTGGGAAGTATCCAGATAACCCGGACGGTGTAACACTGTGCCAAGATGTGCTGGCCGTGCACCAAGGCATGTTTAGCCACAGGGTGATCCTCATTACCAACAAACACTGTCTGCCTGTGTCCATTCATGCGAATGGACAGTTTGTTGCTGGTCATTCCCACATAGAATGCATCACAGTGTAGGCAGGTCAGTTGGTAGATCACGTGGGTGCTTTCACACGTGGCTCTGCCTTTGATTGTGTACACCTTCCGGGTTACAGGACTGGAGTAGGTGGTGGTGGGAGGGTGCATGGGACAGGTTTTACACCGGGGGCGGTTACAAGGGTAGGAGCCAGAGGGTAGGGAAGGTGGTTTGGGGATTTCATAGGGATGAACCAAGAGGTTACGAAGGTTAGGTGGACGGCGGAAAGACACTCTTGGTGGAGTGGGGAGGATTTCATGAAGGATGGATCTCATTTCAGGGCAGGATTTGAGGAAGTTGTATCCCTGCTGGAGAGCCACATTCAGAATCTGATCCAGTCCCGGAAAGTATCCTGTCACAAGTGGGGCACTTTTGTGGTTCTTCTGTGGGAGGTTCTGGGTTTGGGAGGATGAGGAAGTGGCTCTGGTTATTTGCTTCTGTACCAGGTCGGGAGGGTAGTTGCGGGATGCGAAAGCTGTTGTCAGGTTGTTGGTGTAATGCCTCAGGGATTCCGGACTGGAGCAGATTCGTTTGCCACGAAGGCCTAGGCTGTAGGGAAGGGACCGTTTGATGTGGAATGGGTGGCAGCTGTCGTAATGGAGGTACTGTTGCTTGTTGGTGGGTTTGATGTGGACGGACGTGTGAAGCTGCCCATTGGACAGGTGAAGGTCAACATCAAGGAAAGTGGCATGGGATTTGGAGTAGGACCAGGTGAATCTGATGGAACCAAAGGAGTTGAGGTTGGAGAGGAAATTCTGGAGTTCTTCTTCACTGTGAGTCCAGATCATGAAGATGTCATCAATAAATCTGTACCAAACTTTGGGTTGGCAGGCCTGGGTAACCAAGAAGGCTTCCTCTAAGCGACCCATGAATAGGTTGGCGTACGAGGGGGCCATCCTGGTACCCATGGCTGTTCCCTTTAATTGTTGGTATGTCTGGTTTTCAAAAGTGAAGAAGTTGTGGGTCAGGATGAAGCTGGCTAAGGTAATGAGGAAAGAGGTTTTAGGTAGGGCGGCAGGTGATCGGCGTGAAAGGAAGTGCTCCATCGCAGCGAGGCCCTGGACGTGCGGGATATTTGTGTATAAGGAAGTGGCATCAATGGTTACAAGGATGGTTTCTGGGGGTAACGGACTGGGTAAGGATTCCAGGCGTTCGAGAAAGTGGTTGGTGTCTTTGATGAAGGATGGGAGACTGCATGTAATGGGTTGAAGGTGTTGATCCACGTAGGCAGAGATATGTTCTGTGGGGGCTTGGTAACCAGCTACAATGGGGCGGCCGGGATGATTGGGTTTGTGAATTTTAGGGAGAAGGTAGAAGGTAGGGGTGCGGGGTGTCGGTGGGGTCAGGAGGTTGATGGAGTCAGGTGAAAGGTTTTGTAGGGGGCCTAAGGTTCTGAGGATTCCTTGAAGCTCTGCCTGGACATCAGGAATGGGATTACCTTGGCAAACTTTGTATGTGGTGTTGCTTTCAGACAACACCACATACAAAGTTTGCCAAGGTAATCCCATTCCTGATGTCCAGGCAGAGCTTCAAGGAATCCTCAGAACCTTAGGCCCCCTACAAAACCTTTCACCTGACTCCATCAACCTCCTGACCCCACCGACACCCCGCACCCCTACCTTCTACCTTCTCCCTAAAATTCACAAACCCAATCATCCCGGCCGCCCCATTGTAGCTGGTTACCAAGCCCCCACAGAACATATCTCTGCCTACGTGGATCAACACCTTCAACCCATTACATGCAGTCTCCCATCCTTCATCAAAGACACCAACCACTTTCTCGAACGCCTGGAATCCTTACCCAGTCCGTTACCCCCAGAAACCATCCTTGTAACCATTGATGCCACTTCCTTATACACAAATATCCCGCACGTCCAGGGCCTCGCTGCGATGGAGCACTTCCTTTCACGCCGATCACCTGCCGCCCTACCTAAAACCTCTTTCCTCATTACCTTAGCCAGCTTCATCCTGACCCACAACTTCTTCACTTTTGAAAACCAGACATACCAACAATTAAAGGGAACAGCCATGGGTACCAGGATGGCCCCCTCGTACGCCAACCTATTCATGGGTCGCTTAGAGGAAGCCTTCTTGGTTACCCAGGCCTGCCAACCCAAAGTTTGGTACAGATTTATTGATGACATCTTCATGATCTGGACTCACAGTGAAGAAGAACTCCAGAATTTCCTCTCCAACCTCAACTCCTTTGGTTCCATCAGATTCACCTGGTCCTACTCCAAATCCCATGCCACTTTCCTTGATGTTGACCTTCACCTGTCCAATGGGCAGCTTCACACGTCCGTCCACATCAAACCCACCAACAAGCAACAGTACCTCCATTACGACAGCTGCCACCCATTCCACATCAAACGGTCCCTTCCCTACAGCCTAGGCCTTCGTGGCAAACGAATCTGCTCCAGTCCGGAATCCCTGAGGCATTACACCAACAACCTGACAACAGCTTTCGCATCCCGCAACTACCCTCCCGACCTGGTACAGAAGCAAATAACCAGAGCCACTTCCTCATCCTCCCAAACCCAGAACCTCCCACAGAAGAACCACAAAAGTGCCCCACTTGTGACAGGATACTTTCCGGGACTGGATCAGATTCTGAATGTGGCTCTCCAGCAGGGATACAACTTCCTCAAATCCTGCCCTGAAATGAGATCCATCCTTCATGAAATCCTCCCCACTCCACCAAGAGTGTCTTTCCGCCGTCCACCTAACCTTCGTAACCTCTTGGTTCATCCCTATGAAATCCCCAAACCACCTTCCCTACCCTCTGGCTCCTACCCTTGTAACCGCCCCCGGTGTAAAACCTGTCCCATGCACCCTCCCACCACCACCTACTCCAGTCCTGTAACCCGGAAGGTGTACACAATCAAAGGCAGAGCCACGTGTGAAAGCACCCACGTGATCTACCAACTGACCTGCCTACACTGTGATGCATTCTATGTGGGAATGACCAGCAACAAACTGTCCATTCGCATGAATGGACACAGGCAGACAGTGTTTGTTGGTAATGAGGATCACCCTGTGGCTAAACATGCCTTGGTGCACGGCCAGCACATCTTGGCACAGTGTTACACCGTCCGGGTTATCTGGATACTTCCCACTAACACCAACCTGTCAGAACTCCGGAGATGGGAACTTGCCCTTCAGCATATCCTCTCTTCTCACTATCCGCCAGGCCTCAATCTCCGCTAATTTCTAATTTCAATCTGCCGCCGCTCATACCTCACCTGTCTTTCAACATCATCTTTGCCTCTGTACTTCCGTCCCGACTGACATCTCTGCCCAAACTCTTTGCCTTTACAAATGTCTGCTTGTGTCTGTGTATGTGTGGATGGATATGTGTGTGTGTGCGAGTGTATACCTGTCCTTTTTTCCCCCTAAGGTAAGTCTTTCCGCTCCCGGGATTGGAATGACTCCTTACCCTCTCCCTTAAAACCCATATCCTTTGTCTTTCCTTCTCCTTCCCTCTTTCCTGACGAGGCAACCGTTGGTTGCGAAAGCTTGGATTTTGTGTGTATGTTTGTGTTTGTTTGTGTGTCTGTCGACCTGCCAGCACTTTCATTTGGTAAGTCACATCATCTTTGTTTTTAAATATATATATATATATATATATATATATATATGCACAATAGAATTTGGCCTCTTTTGCGGGGATGCTGGAAGCATAAACACATTATCAGCGCCTAGCTTAACGGCTGCTGTGAGGGGGTAGCAAGCCCCCTCTTTCTTGTGAGGCAGGCAGCACACTGGAATCAACACTGCATTTCACAGTGCTTGCTACAATGTTACAGCATATTGTATTATTTAGTAGCTAAAGATGGCCACGGGCGGATCCATAGAAACCTGAACTCATCCAATTTTCACAGATCCCTTCACTCCCAGAAAAGTGTCAAATTTTATTGTGTTTACAAGACACTTACCTGCTATAATCATTATCATATTATTATTATTATTATTATTATTATTTCATTAGCCTGAAAAGGGCCATAAATTCTTAAATATAACACCATTGTCATATTGTGTAAGATGTATTTACACAATCTGTCATTAACAACCAGTAACAGGTTCTACAAACATAATCTCAATACTTTTTTTAAAAAAAATTCCATAGTGCACCTTCCTGAGATGGTACAATGAAGAGCTAATTTTGGTATGCACTTTTCATCGATTCTGACCTCCAGAGCCCAGATTTGTAGGTTTTTAACCTTATAGAACCTAAAAAGGCTGTAAAAGAGCTAAACAACACTATCGCAGAAAAAGTAGGGACCAAAAAAAAAAGAAAAAATACCATGTTTTTAAATAAATTTTCTGAATTAATACTAAGGAAAATCAACAATGTCGACTCTCACATTTTAAGAAGAGACATAATAAATTTATACACTGCACTGAAATCAAGAATATGTATGCCACACTGTCACTTATGTTTATAACATGAAAATGTGTCAGGATGCTGCTCTATAAGTGACACCAGAGTCTACTATTTTGGTAGTTTGGAAGGTACAAGAAATACAGGTCGCATTGAAACCAACACTGTGTACAATGCATTCATTTTGACATTTCCACATGCCACTACATTGGAACAAACCCAGCCAGCCCTTACTTAAGTGCCATCCAACAACAGGGAGGTGTACTAAAGGAACAAATCAGTGACCCTTAAATCAATCTATTTTTGTAGTTATGGAGTAAAGTTGCGTGGTGGGTTGACTCGCATTGAGTAGTGTGCTCTAAATGAAACTGTCATGCCTAAACAGAAATAATCAAAAACTGGTCTTTTCTGGCTATAGACTGCTGAAGACTCCAATTTCACGACTGATGGCAGTGTCATTTTTTAAGAAGCCTGTAAAAAAAAAGTAAGTAAATAGAAGTTCTTTTATATCATTTCCATCATCTGCTAATCTTCCTGCTTGCCTTCTTTCCTTGTATTTTCAAATCGGAATTTAAAATTAGTTTACTGACATGGATATTCAATTCAAATACAGTTTACATAATCACATTCTTACTTTTTTGTTACTAGCATCTTCTTAGTCTTTGTTTGTTTTAATTTTAGGCAAGTCACAATGAAGAGTCACATTTCCTTCAACAAAAAGATTCTGTAACTCATAGTAAAAGCGTCACTAGGAAGAACAATCAACAGATTCAATCATCAATTTCATCTATGACAAGCAGTGCAGTGGGCAGCTTTACTCCAGACTTGTCTGATGTTTTAGTGTTGGCTAATGTGCCATGGAATACACTAAACAAAACTATATTTAAGGGCTTCCTGGAGAGTATCGGCAGCTGCAGTATCCCAGATGAATCGAAATAGCACAAAAATTATTTGCAACAAGTATATGAGAAGGCTATTGCTGATATTAGAAAAGAGATTGATGAGCACCGTAATTGGCATTCAGTCAATAAGGCCACTAACAGCTGTGGCAGATTTATAGCTAATGTCACAGTGGGGAAATTAAATTCCATGACACCAGGAAAATCCCACAGATTCCTGTTAGGAATTGGAAAAGACAAAGCCCGCACCATCAGGAATGCCCCATGCATTCTATGGCCTGGAGAAGATTGGGATGAGAAATTTTTGCTGTTGGTGACAGACTGTGCTGCCTATACATTACAATTGGAGCAGCACTGAATGAATTATATCCCAGTGTGATCCATTGCACCTGCCTTACCAATATCCTACATCTTCTCACAAAGAAAGTGAGAAATAATTGTCCTGAGGTTAACGGTATTATTTCCTCTCTTAAAGTATATCTCAAAACTCCTAACTGCATTCAGGCCTTTGAGGAAATAGCTCCAAACATTCTCCTCTCACCTGAACCCATACTTACATGTTGGTGCACCCGACTCCTGGCAGATTTATATTACAATGAACACTACCAAATAGTCAGAGGTAATATACACATTCAACTCTAGTGAATCAGCTTTTACCAAAATAGCTAAGACAAATCTTAAGAATAACAAGATTATTGAATCCTTGGCATTTTTAAGAGCTCATTTCCAGCGTATACAAGGGGCGTTCATAAAGAAACGAGCCGGAAGCATAATTACAGAAACCAGTACCTGTATGTTAGAGGTATTGACCCTGGCTGTTGAGACACTTGTCCCACTGTGACACAAGGTGATGGAAAATTCCCAGGGCTGCAATGTTAACCAGTTCCACATGTACAGCTGGACGTCGTCATCCGACGTGAATCGTTTGCCCCAGAGCCTTTCTAAAGGGACCAAAAATGGCGTTATCCCAGGGAGAGAGGTGCAGACTGTATGGAGGGTGGCCAAGAACCTCCCATTTGAATTTCAGCAGGAGTGCCATGACTGTGTTGGCCATATGTGGCTTCACATTCTCATGGAGCAGAATGGTCCCATGGGTAAAATTGCCTGGGAGCAATCTTGGTCAAAGAAAAACATCAGCATAACCTTTCCTGAGCTCATGTGGATGGTCGGTGACCCTGGGTGCTTCCACTGAAGACTTTGTCGTTTTGATACTGGTTCAAAGTGATGACACCATGACTCATCTCCAGCCACCAGACGTGCCAGGAGCGCATTCCCTTCCCGATCATAGCGCTGCAGATGAGCAAGACAGTGGGTCATTCGATATGCTTCCCGGTGTGGTTGAAGACTGTAGGGCACCCATTGGGCACACACTCTGCGCATTTATAGTCGTTCCTTCATGATGGTGTGGACACTTCCGATGCTCAATCCGACCACGGCAGATATGGCTTTCACTGGCACTCGGCGATCCTGCGTAAAGAGAGCATCCACCAGCTGGACAATGTCATCGGTAATGCAGTGTGGTGCTCCAGACCGTGCATCATTGGCTAACGACACCCATGCTTCCGTGAAGCGCTTGTGCAACGCCTTGACCCTTGCAAGGGACATGCAGTGTTCGCTGTACACTTGTGATATTCATCAATGAATGTTCATTCCTCCTATTCCTTCTGCTGTCACAGAACGTACAACACCTCTTTGCACTTCTGTTGACACCTCCATATCACAGCTCTGTATAGTCACGTGACATGCACGCATTCCCTCTATCAATGGGTTGTGAACTTCCACACTCTTGTTGGAACCACACCTCATTACACACGCCACGATATTACCCTCCTGTCACTAGTTTGTGCATTCCAGACTCCGGCTTGTTTCTGTTTGAACATCTTTTATACCTGATGCATTACAACAACTAGGGTCCACATTTCTATCACTGAAAGATGTGGGTGTAGATTTGTTTTCTGAGGTTCAAATGTATCTGGCAGAAACACCTGGTTCAGTGGGTACAGTGTGCATCACTAAACTAAGGAATATTATTCTGAGGAATCCCGGATATGAAGAAAATGTCACCCATTATTCAGTGGGAGAAGTTCAAATGTGGATTGCATAGGGGCCACAAGGAATTGCATTGATGAAATATGCACTATTGATATCCTGTGTTGTAGTTTACAGCTCTAGATGTAATTTTATAGTACACATAGGAGTGATGTTTTAGTTTTTATTTGAAAAGTGAATTATTATAAACTGAAATTCGATTTACAAATGTTTTACACAAAAAGTAGGAAAACTGCCCCTTTTGTTTATAACTCTTACATCTTAAAATAATTCTATCATGTCTGATGTATCGGACCATTACCATCACTTGCTGCAGCAGGTCATGTAGTTGTGCCGTTTCAGTCCAGAAGTTTAGAGGAAAACCCATATCCTGGATAGTAAAATGTGCTGTCTGTGATGTAAAGTTCTTGTGATTGGAGTGTAGCATCAGGAACAGACTGTTTGGAAGCTGAGGATTGATAAATTTCCATGATTTGCAACAGATCAGAGACCAGTAAGTGTGCTGTTCCAAGTAGTTTTAATGTGCTTGTAAAGTGGAGGGGCTTATTCTTTGAGTTGAGCTTCATTCATTGCACTTACAATTACACAACACTCCCCCCCCCCCCCCTCCCCCAGGTTGTGGTTTGAATAGCTCTGAGATAGAGCATTCCAAATTGTTGATCCCACCTGAATCTCACAGATAAAAGACTTGGTGTCAAATCTATCCATAGTGCTCACATGGGTGGAAAAAACTAAGTCGCAGGTAGTGCTTGGCAGGTCTGCTGACCTGGCGTGGGAGCAGCCGTAAGACGTTGTCTTCAACTGGCAGCACAAACAGGGCTGCCAACAGACTCTTGTGGCTGCCGTTCTGCTGGCAGAGACGCTACACTCAGTTAGCTACCAGGTGCGACAGGCTCCATGGCATTCGGTCAGGCATCTCTGCCATCAGACCTGCTGTGGTATCCCAGTGTGGTAGGACTATTAATGAAAAGGTTATGGTTCACAGACTAATGTCTTGAAACTTGAGAAGTAAGAGCAATAATAGTGCAAGAGCAGATAACTATCTAGACATGTGACACACATGTAGGTGACATTTCAGAATCAGTACATGCAAATGTCATTGTCTGTTGTGATACTACTGGGGAAATTCCAGCAGTATAAATTACTTTGGCATCAGTTATACTATTATAAAGAAAAGCTTTCACTGATATTCAGCTCCTCTTATGTTCCACGTTACACTTGAAACTCCATGAGAAATACAGAACCGACAGTCCACTGTTAACCTATTCTCAAATTGTGATCATTGTAGTGAGTATTGTATTGTTATTGTGTGTCACTTACAATAGTCATAAAGACCTTTCATTTTATACAATTCTGGACAAAACTGAGGCTGTTTCAGGTATCACAGAATGTTAGTTGGTTACACATATTAGTTACATTAAAAAAGAAAATTAAGGCAGAGGGATGATAAATTTGACTTACGCACATAAAAAATGTTAAAGGTATTAGCAATTTTTGAGTTGTATCACAAATGGAGATGAGCCATGAATGTGGCACTCAACGCAAAAAATCGGGTAAAGACCAAATTAATATCAAATTTAGGAAGCTCAGTACTAAAGAAGTCTATGTGAAGGAAATACGGAAGCGTCCGATCCCACCCGTCTGCTTTGACCCATGACGTCACAAATATAGCGGAAACAAAAACAAACACACACACTTTCCACAAGAAGCCTAATGACACTTAACGGGACAAGTGCGGGAAATGGGGTGTTTTGGGTGGGGGGGGGGGGGGGGGGGGGGGGGCAAACTAAATATAAACAAATTTAGACACCTTGCGTAGCTACAACGTGTAAGTGAAGACAGCCATGCATGAATACCCACCCACCTCCCCAGGGGTCGTAACCCCTGCAACCCATAGAAGATAAAGATGCTTCAGTAGCTGATTAGTGTGTTTTGTCTTTTAAAAAAAAATCTCACGGGATAGAACGAGCAGATCAGAAATATAAATATAATAAACTAAAACAGAAATTCGAGGAAACAGATAACTAAAATAAGTAATAAGTGTTTTGAAATATTAAAAAAAAAAAAAAAAAATCTCACGAGATAGAACGAACAGATCAGAAAAGTAAATAAAATACGATAAAACGGAACTGGAGACAGCCACACTCAAACCAAACTCCGCGCCGTCATGACGTCACACACGACAACACACTTACGTCACGGGTCAAAGCCGACGCATGGGATCGGACACTTCTGTCGACCCTATGTGCACAATGCTAACAATATTAATACTGCTAAGTGTCATTGTGAAGAGAACTGAATTGTAACATGACAAAATTGAGACAATCAGTAGTAAATAATATATTTGCCAAGGTTGTTCTTGTGAGTCATGACAGTAGTCACTTACATTTTATAACTACATCACATATGTAACACCATCCCTACAGCTCTGACCTCATTGCTACCCATTTTCCACTTGGTACCTCATATCCCTCGTTGTTAGACTCCTAGTCCATGACTGACAGACTGTCAGCCGGTTATCACAAATGGCTAAAAGTCACGGATCAAAGAACAGCAGTACGCAACTGCAATACACCAATAATAAGTAATCGAGTAGAAAATAAATGACAATACAATAAACATCTCTTTATATATTTAACCTCCTTTTTATCTTTAGGCTCCTTACATCAAGTAGGAAATTACTTTCTTGATAACACTCCTAATATATAATTTATTTATGATCTACGGACAAATGAATTATTTATTTAGGATTGTAGACATACATAACATGTCATGTCCTTTCAAAGTGAACAGAGAGATGAAAATATGTACAAACATATACTTCCTTTAGCACAGACTTCATTCCATTTCCAAAAGTCTCTGTTCATTGGTATATGTTGGTTTGATTATGGTAAAATAGATGGAATACTTTTGGAAGCCAACAGATTCACAAATACTTGTGCCTCTACTTTTAATAAACATACCTTAATCCTTGGCATTGTTACTGTGGGTGGGCTAACTCTTCCTACGTACTGGCATGCCGCACTTTCTTTAATCAAAGATGCAGTGTAAGGCATGTTTCTCAGCCCAGTTTCCCCTTCAACAAAGTCCACTCTTAAGGCATCTATTATGATTATTATCAATTTCTTTACAAGCGGTTTGTACAAAGCACTTGCATTCACCCTAGAACACAAACGCAGTTTCTGAATAATACGGTACATTTTTAGTTCTATAGTTATTAGATTCTAATAACATTCAGATCTATAAGATAGGAACTTTTTCGATGCCTTTATATGTAATATTTACGAATCTATAGTCTTGAATTTCGAGATACAAACGATCACACAATATTAATCAAAGCTGTTCTATCTTCACACACCTAGTATTGCCGACAAAATAAGGAATATCATCTTTTGTCGCCTTACGGGACTGCAAGTATGATGTAGGGAAGAAACCAAACATAAACAATGCCATGAAACACGCCACTATTAGAAGATAACAGAGAGAACCACATTGCTTATTTCTAACGTCGTTACCAACAGCAAAACTCATTTGTACACTACACAGTCATAAGAAATCCCTGCATTCGTAACCACCACTACACCTTATCTTTTCCTAACACAGGGGCAATGTGTGACAGCAACATGTTTCAAACCCGACCACGCTGTTGTGTTGATTACAATTAGATTACAAAATTTGTCGTTTGAGACGATGGTATCGATTGACGTGAATTATCGACTACCAACGCAGCGCAACAACCAGCTCTGTCGACACGACACAACAGTCAAACACTATTCAGCCATGGTTCAGCCCACTGTACCGTCACTGATCTCTGTTAACTACTTGCAACAGGCAGATCCGTCACTCAACGGAACTGTATGCTTACAATATGGGAAAATAACAGAAGAGAAACCAAAAAATTAACAGTAAATATGCACACCATGGAACGAACAAGTGACAAAGAAGTAACACAGAAGACAGTGTCACCACAGTATACGAAAATAACAGAAGAAGGAACCAAAAAGGTAACAGTAAATATGCCACCGGTGGAACGAACAAATGGTAGGGAACTAACACAGAAGACAATATCACCATGTAAAAAGACTGAGGAGGAAGCCGTATCAGAGTGGAGAGTTAAAAACAACATATCATGACGAAGCACCAGGCAGAAGTTAGCATCCAAACAACATACGAAGTAGTTTTTATGGCCCAATCCAGTGCAGAAGAAAACAACCAAGAAGAAATCCAGGACCCCCACCACCAGTACTGGTGGAGCAGTATGAATTCCAGAAGTAGTCTACATATAGAGAGGGTGAGACGGACGGCCCTACAGCTGCTGCTAAACCGTTAATGGCCACTAAAAATAGAGATACACTCAATAAAGAGCACTGCAGGACCCCGTTGCCCTGGATATGGGGGGAACTATGGGAGGCGCCAACTTGGACACAGAAAGTACGGAGTGATAGGAAATTCTGGATAAAAATCGGAAGCGGGCCTCGGAGATCCAACCAATATAATGTGGCAAGGATACGATGTCGACAGGTGGTGTCATAAGCTTTGTGTAGATCAAAAAAGATGTCAACAAGGTGTTGGCATCTGGAAAAAGTAGTTTGGATAGCAGACTCGAGGCACACAAGATTATCAGTGGTAGAGCGCCCCTGGCGGAAGCCATCCTGACAAGGAGCCAGTAGACCACGTGACTCCAGGACCCAACCCAACCGCCAACACACCATATGTTCCAGCAGCTTACAAAAAACGTTGGTGAGTCCGATGGGCCGATAGCTGTGCACATCAAGCAGGTTTTTTCCAGGTTTGAGCACTGGAACGATTATGCTCTCCAGCCATTGCAGTGGAAAGACGCCATCACACTAGATCCAGTTGAACATGATGAGGGCATGGCACTTGTAGGCAGACGAGAGATATTTATTCATCTGACTGTGTATCCGTTCCGGCCCAGGAGCTGTGTCGGGGCAATGTGCAAGTGCGTTGAGGAGCTCCCAATCCTAAAGGGGACGTTATAGGGTTCACTGTGGCGTGTAGCGTACGAGAGGACTTTCCTTTCCATCCACCATTTGAAAGTGCGAAAAGCTGGATGTGTAGTTCTCCAGTGCAGAGGCTCGAGCATAGTGGTCAGCCAAGTGCTCGGCAATCGCATTTGCGTCGGTACATAGCACGCCATTGACGGTAACGGCAGAGATACTTGTTGGGATCTGGTACCCAGAAAGACATCTGATCTTCGTCCAAACTTGGGAAGGTGACATACGCCCAAATGGTCGACAGGTACCTCTTCAAACACTGTTGTTCCCAGGCCGCAGAAACGATTGCGGTAGTCACCTGCTCAACCATCACATCGATGTTACCGTGTGGGGGAGAGTCAACGGTGACATCAGTCCGCCTTTTTTAAAGCCCATCCGGCCGGCCAAAGTGGCCGTGCGGTTCTAGGCGCTGTAGTCTGGAACCACGAGATTGCTGCGGTCGCAGGTTCGAATCCTGCCTCGGGCATGGATGTGTGTGATGTCCTTAGGTTAGTTAGGTTTAACTAGTTCCAAGTTCTAGGGGACTAATGACCTCAGAGGTTGAGTCCTATAGTGCTCAGAGCCATTTGAACCATTTAAAGCCCATCTGGGCAGGCATCGATGGGCCTGATGCGGGGGCAGTAACAGGAAGATGGGGAAGTGGTCACTACCACACAGGTCGTCATGTGCTCTCTGGTGGATAGATGGGAGAAGTCCTGGGCTGCAAATTGATAAATCGATGGCCGAGTAACTATCTTGAGCTACACTGAAATGTGTGTCGCCCCCAGTATTTAAGAGGCAGAGGTCGATCTGAGACAGTAAAGTTCCGACATCTTTGCTTCGGCCAGTAAGTGCTGTGTCACCTTACAAGGGGTTAAGGGCTTTAAAATCTATCAAAAGTAGGAAAGGTATAGGGAGTTGATCAATTAATGCAGCTACTACATTCAGGGGTACTGCACCATACATTGCAAACAGTTATTTCCTGTGTCATCTGTATTCTGACAGCCACAGCTTCAGCAGGGGTTTGAAGGGGCACAGATCCACTACAGACTGAGTTTAGGACATAAACGCAAACACCACCTGTCACTCGATTATAGTCGCTATGGTTCCTGTAATATCCCTTACAGCCACAGAGGGTAGGGGTCCGCATTGCTGGGAACCAGGGTTCCTGGAAGGCAATGCAGAAAGCAGGTGTAAAGCTTAACAGTTGTTGTAGCTCAGCCAGGCGATGGAAAAAACCACCGCAATTCCAATAGAGGATGACATCATCGTGAGACTGGGAAGGCATGGAACATTCAATGAGGCAGTTTACGCCTCAGAGTCACCTGTTGCGACTGACTTCATGCCTGAGCAGTCTATATCCATTGTGTCTGAGGGTCCAGCGAGATCCAGGTCCTCAGCGGACGCCAGAATCTCCATCCCATCCTCAGATGCAGAGCTTGTAGGTAGCGGTGGTGTCGATACCACCACAAGTTCTTTGTTCTTAGGGGTTTTCTTTTTCGATTTCTCGTGCTGTTTCTTGGGTTTCCCTGGCTGGGAGGACTTCACTGAAACAGTCTCCAGGACTGAGGATGAGCGTGGAGCCCTAAGACCAACTGATTTTGGGCTCTTCAGCCACTGGCGGGTGTCATCTTTCCCAATAGCAGAAACCTGGGAAGGCAGTGACCCAAGGGACGCCTTCCTAGCTAGAGGAGGGATATATGGCTTGGCATCAGAGCAATAGATCATCACCTTGACCTTCTCGGGCAATGTGTCACCCTCGAAGGCCAAGATGAAGGCACCGGTGGCAACCTGATTATCCGTCGGACCCCGCAGGACGCACCGGACGAAATGGACACCTCGCCGCTCTAAATTGGCGCACAGCTCGTCGTCAGACTGCAAAAGAAGGTCCCTGTGGAATATAACACGCTGGACCTTATATAAGCTCTTATGAGGCGTGATGGTAACAGAAATATCCCCCAACTTGCCACAAGGGAGTAGTGTCTGTGACTGGGCAGAGGATGCTGTTTTTATCAAAACTGACCCAGAGCGCATTTTGGACAAGCCCTCCACCTCCCTAAGCTTGTCTTCCAAATGCTCAACAAAAAACTGAGGCTTCATGGACATGAAAGATTCCCCATCAACTCTGGTACATACAAGGTACCGGGGCGAATAAGCTTCACTGCCATCCTTAGCCTGGCGTTCCTCCCATGGTGTGGCCAGGGAGGGGAACGACTTGCAGTCGTATTTCTTAGCATTAAAGTTAGACTTTACCAGCTTAGAGACTGCCGGCGGCGGACCACCAGCAAGAGATTACGTACTACACTTCATGGGGTATCATCCGCTGTGATGCCACTCACTCTGACGAGGGGCCCTCCCCACAGTCGCCAGCCAGCCGCAACAAAGGCCACCTGGCAGGACAGCCATTGCCGGGAGTCCCAATGCCCCAGGGTGACGGACATCTACTCCTTGGCATATGTGTGGAGTTAACAGCGCAGACATCAGCAGAGTAATGCCTGTGTTGTCAGGGGGCTACAACCATCAGGGTACATTGTGGTCCCACCACAACGGACTGGCTACCATGCTGGATATGATGTGCAAAGAAGTCCATGGTCATCGTTGGCACAGAAAGTGACACTGCATAGTGCATGATGGAAAACGCACCCAGGAAAGTGTTCTCAACCAAGAGATAGAGAATGGGCGGGACTGCAATGTGACAATGAGGAAGTGGGCTTAAGATCTCAATGCATGATGGACACAATGAACCATGTAAAGTGCCCTCCCTCTATTGGGTTGCTCTTCGGGAAAATTTTGAAAAATGGAGATCAAACCCCTAAGGGACCATCACATAAAGGCCAAAACGTGTGAGACTCCTTTTAGTTGCCTCTTACGACAGGCAGGATTATCTTGGGCCTATTCTAGCCCCGGACCCACAGAGGAGCAAAGCATCAGTTTTTACATTGGTCATGAACCATGGACCTTACGGTTGTTGGGGAGGCTTGCATTGCTCAGCGATACAGATAGCCATACTGTAGGTGCAACCACAACAGAGGGGTATCTGTTAAGAGGCCAGACAAATATTTGGTCCCTGAAGAGGGGCAGCAGCCTTTTCAGAAGTTACAGGGGCAACAGTCTTGATGATTGATTGATCTGGCCTTGCAAGATGAACCAAAACGGCCTTTCTGTACTGGTACTGCAAATGGTGAAAAGCAAGGGGAAACTACAGCCATGATTTTTCGCAAGGGTGTGTAGCTCTACTGTACAGTTAAACGATGATAGCATCCTCTTGGGTAAAATATTCCAGAGGTAAAATAGTCTCCCATTTGGATCTCCAGGCGGGGACTACTCAGGAGGATGTTGTCATCAGGAGAAACAAAACGGGTGTTCTATGGATTGGAGCATGGATGTCAGATCCTTTAATCGGGCAGGTAGGTTAGCAAATATAAAAAGGGAAACGGATAGGTTAAAGTTCGATATAGTGAGAATTAGTGAAGTCCAGTGGCAAGAGGAGCAAGACCTCTGGTTAGGTGAATACAACTTCATAAATACAAAATCAAACAGAGGTAATACAGGAGTAGGTTTAATAATGAGTACAAAAATAGGAACGTGGATAAGCTAATATGAACAGCATAGTGATTGCATTATTGTAGCCAAGGTACACACGAAAGCCACACCCATCACAGTAGTACAAGTTTATATACCAACTAGCTCCGCAGATGAAGAGGAGACTGAGAAATGTATGATGAGATAGAAGAAATTATTCAGATAGTTAAGGGAGCCGAAAATTTAATACTCATGGAGGACTGGAATTCGACAGTAGGAAAAGGAAGAGAAAGAAAAGTATCAGGTTAATACTGTCTAGGAAAAAGGAATTAAAGAGGAAACTGCCTGGTGGAATTTTGCACAGAGCATAATTTAATAGTAGCTTACTCTTGCTTTAAGAATCATGAAGGAAGGTTATATACATGGAAGAGTTGTGGAGACACTTGAAGGTTTCAGATTGATTCCATAATGGTTAGACTGAGATTTAGAAAACATATTTTAAATTGTAAGACGTTTCCAGGGGCAGATGTGGACTCTGAGCACAATTTATTAGTTATGAATTGCAGATTAAATCTGAAGAAACTTCAAAAAGGCAGGAATTTAAGGAGATTGGACCTGGATAAACTGAAAGAACCATAGGCTGTAGGGGGTTTCAGAGGGTGCTTAGGGAACAATTGACAAGAACAGGGGAAAGGAATACAATAGAAGAATAATGGGTACCTTTGAAAGAGGAAATAGTGAAGGCAGGAGAGGATCAAGTAGGTAAAAAGACAAAGGCTTGTAGAAATCTTTGTGTAACACAAGAGATATTGAATTTAATCAGAGAAAGGATGAAATACAAAAATGCAGTAAATGAAGCAGGCTAAAGGGAATACAAACGTCTACAAAATGAGACTGCCAGGAAGTCCAAAGTGGTTAAGCAGGAGTGGCTAGAATACAAATGTAAAGATGTATAAGCAAATATCACTAGGGGTAAAATAGATACTGCCCACAGGAAAATTAAAAAGACCTTTAGAAAAAAAGAGCAGAAAGGTGAAAGGAGTGTACAGAGGGTCTATACAAGAGAAATTCACTTCAGGGCAATATCATGGAAATGGAAGAGGATGTAGAGAAAGATGAGAAGGGAGATATGATACTACATGAAGAATTTGAAGAAGCACTGCAAGACAAGGCCCCAGGAGTAGAGAACATTCTGTTTGAGCTACTGATAGCCTTGGGAGAACCGGATATGACAAATCTCTTCCATCTGGTGAGCAAGATGTATAAGACAGGCCAAATACGCTCAGGCTTCAAGAAGGATATAGTAATCCCAATTTCAAAGAAAGCAGGTGCTGACAGGTGTGAAAATTACCGAACTATCAGTTTAATAAGTCACGGCTGCAAAATACTTACACGAATCCATTACAGAAGAATGGAAAAAGTCAGTATAAACTGGTCTCAAGGAAGATCAGTTTGGATTCTGGAGAAATGTAGGAACATACAAGGCAATACTGGCCCTAAGGCTTCTCATAGAAGATACATTAAGGAAAGTCAAACCTAAGTGTATAGCATTTGTACACTTAGAGAAAACCTTTGACTGTGTTGACTGGAATACTCTCTTTCAAATTCTAAAGGTGGTAGGAGTAAAATACAGGGAGCGAAAGGCTATTGACAATTTGTACAGAAACCAGATGGTAGTTATACAAGTCGAGGGGCATGAACAGGGAGCAGTGGTTGAGAAGGAAGTGAGATAGGATTATAGCCTATCCCCAATCTTATTCAATCTGTATACTGAGCAAGCAGTAAAGGAAACAAAAGAAAAATTTGGAGCAGGAATTAAAGATCAGGGAGAAGAAATAAAAATCTTGAGGTTTGCCGATGACATTGCAATTTTGTCAGAGACAGTAAAGGACTTGGAAGAGCAGTTAATGGAATGGAAGGCATCTTGAAAGGAGGATATAAAATGAACATCAATAAAAGCAAAATAAGAATTATGGAATGTAGTCTAATTAAAAATGATGACACTGAGAGGATTAGATTAGGAAGTGAGGCACTTAAAGTAGTAAATAAGTCTTGCTGTTTGGGAAGCAAAACAACTGATGATGGTCGAAGTAGGGAGGATGTAAAATGTAGACTGGCAATGGCAAGAAAAACATTTCTGAAGGAGAGAAATTTATTAACATCAAGTACAGATTTAAGTTTCAGGAAGTCCTTTCTGAAAATATTTGTATGGAACATAGCTATGTATGGAAGTGAAACATGAACAATAAACCATTAGACAAGAATATAATAGAAACTTCCGAAATGTGCTGCTAAAGAAGAATGCTGAAGACTAGATGGGTAGATCACGTAACTAATGAGGAGGTACTTAATAGAATTGGGGAGAACAGAAACTTGTGGTATGCCCTGACCAAAAGATGGGATCAGTTGGTGGGACACATCCTGGTGCATCAATGGATCACAAATCAGTACTGGAGGGAAGTGTGTGTGGTAACAATCATTGAGGGAGACCAAGAGATGAATGCAGTAAGCAGATTCAGAAGGATATAGGTTGCAGTAGTTACTCGGAGATGAAGAGGCTTGCACAAGGTAGGGTAACATGGAGAGCTGCATCAGACTAGTTTTCGGTTTGAAGACCACAACAACATAAGTCAAATTGCACTCTATATTACTAAAAGGAACACAGTGTTATGAGATACCATCACATCGAGTAAAACTTTAGTTTGTTTTAAGGTTAATGTTAGTTGCTAGTCAAGTGCAAATTTTTGTGCAATAGTCATAGCTCCCTCAACACGTTTCCCTACGAGATTATAGTTTTTTTTACATGTTATATTTGATTTTAAACAGTTCAAGTTCGCTAGTGAAACCAAATAATAATTGACCACTGATGCTAGTAAAACTATATCACACACAATTCAGAGAGCTGCTTAGCAACAAATGTGCTTGCCACAAATACATATTTAAACAAACAACTTGCAGTGTCTAAAGACTTTGGTGCATATCTTTATGTAACACTACAAATGCATGAGAACATGCAAGTAAATTCCACCTATTAATTCATCTGATTCTACCCACAGTACTTCTTTCACCTCAAGTTGCAGCCATGCTGCAATCCTTTCCATTGTATAATATTAAATACAGTACTAGTATCTATAAAGATCCACTTTACCACTGTAGCAGAGGGCAAGTAATTTAGTACACTCATGTCATACAATTCAAACTGTTTCACTGTTTCAATGAATATGTCGTCATTTATTGCAAATTTTAACAAAAACAAATAACGAAACAATTTATAGCAAATAACGAACAACAAGCACCTGATATCAACCACAAAGACCACAACGAAACGAAATATCGAGATCTGCTCATGGCTGTGTATCAGTAGAAAATGATCTTGTCGGTCACGTGATCAGCAATGGATGGATGACGTCAAAACTTTCCTCCAGAGGAACATCGACAGTGACATAACGTGACGTGACGGCCAGTGTGGATGCTACTATTTTAAATGCGTTGCAGAATGTTTTGACAGGATGGGATGTAATGTGACATGACAGCCAGTGTGAAATGGCCTCCAGTTGCCACAATCGCTATTTCTCTTTAGTTAAATATTGTATTAGAAGTAGACAGCTCCATGCTCAGTGTAATATTTCTACTTCTCCTTCACTGTGCAAAAAGTCACTCCATCTACATCAGCCTTTTTTTTTTCAAAAAGTCATAATCTGACAGTCCAAGGACGTTTCAAAAACGGCTGTGCCTTTAAGGTAGATTCACCGTCACGTTTTTGAACGTCAACAGTCAGAGGAATTCCTGAGCATTCACATTAAATGGTACGTCAACGTCGAAAGAATGCTGTGACCACAGTCTAACATAACAGTCGCGACACTTCGCCTCGATCTTGTTGCCTACTGCGCCAGCAGCGCACCAAGTGGCCAGTAAGTTAAACTCTTGAGTTCGGCGCGATCGTGAAAGCGAAAGCGAATTGTAATTTTTTATTTTGGTTTGTACAATGGTTTTACAAATGGGAGCGTAGCATAGCGGAATAAATTGCAGCAACAACAGGAAGAAGATAGGTTTCCTAAGGACCCTGAGAGGTTTATACCATCATGTTATTAACTGCATCATCAGGATTCGCTTGAAAATAACATGCATAATGATGATTAATATTTCGTTTTAGGACCAGAAAATGGCTAGTGAACAGCAGACGTGAAGATCTTATGAAAAAAGACCCTGTTTACCTTCATAATAATGATAAGTTTTGTCCGCTACACGTCGAACAAAACCAGTTCATGAATGCAGACAATAACAAACTCGTGTGGAATGCAGTTAACCACATTGTTTCACATTCTAAATACGCCACCTCGACTGACGATGAAGAGGAGACTGTCATAAAGGTTCGACAATCCGTCTAAAGCTGTAAAACACTCCTGTGGCACAAAAGCAGCCAGTTCAACTCTCCGTATATCAGTGCCAGATTCATCTGAATCGTCAACATAGACCTTCTTTGACGATGAAGTGGTAAAATTAAGTGCAGTTATTCCTCTTTAGAACATGCGTGTGGAGTATCAGAATGTGCAGATCGCCTGACTTTGTACAAAACTGTTATGGGACAAGGAAAGTGCCTAACATTTTAACCACAGACAGCAACAGAAACTGTATCAGAAGGATCAAGTGAAGAAGGACAAACAAATTTTGAAGACTACAGGATCACAATATTTAAAAAAAGATGCCCTTGGCTTGTTGTTAAACCAGATTGATATGCCATCTGCCAGATGGAAGGACAAAACTAAGCTGTTTGCTCTAAATTACAGCACTCAGGCATACAAGTTTTCTCAGAACGTTTTAGTTTCCATCAGTGTGTGCATTACAGAGGTATAAGGAAGGCATACAAATAAAATGTGGGACAAGTGACAATATGTTCCCTGTTTTAAAGCAGAAGATACAGCATTTCTCCGATAGTGATAAACTAGTGCATAAGTTATTAGATAAAATGTCTCTAATGGCACATTTAACACATGACAGCACTTCTGACAGTGTCATTGGCTTTTAAGGACTTGGGGTTCATACTCACAATACATTTCCCCACTGTATGGCAATTGCTTGTCCTGCTTAGAAAAGTAAAAAGATGAAGGTCGTACTTGTGGCAACAGGTGACAATAACTAAAATGCAGTTGGCCTATGGAACAACAAATGGGGTGTCGATCATTTCTGCATGTGGAGGTACATCTCTATGTGTTTATATTCCGTTGATATCAACGTGGTAAGCTGCGGTTCTATCCAATGTCACAAGTGTTTCTTCACGGATGTGTTGTAACTTGCCACTGGACTCATGAGTTTTATCCCTACTTGCGCTTATTTTAGAATCATTCTTAGAATCATCTATGTCTTCTGATACTACACAAAGTCTTTAAGGGAAAAAAAATTCAAATATTTCGTAAACCACGTAAGAAAGGGGTGCAAAACAAACACTATGCTTACGACGCATCTGAAGTGCTCCTTTGTCGCCGCTTGGAGCGCTAGTGTCGCTCCAACTGTCAAACGGTAACAACTTTTACAGCAGTGAGTGTCGCAACTGTTATATTAGACTGTGGCAGTGACATTCTAGCTGCTTCAGAAAATACCCACCAGAGGCGCTACTTTGTAGTTCATTGCAGATTGTCATAAAATGCTGAAATTTTGTTTAAAGCAGTTTGCAATCATTGCTGTTGCACTTAATGATGAGGAACAGAGAGCAAAAAGAGACTGGGTTAGAAAAATGTTAAAAAAACGAGTATGTGAAGGAGAGCTCCACACTCTATCAAGGAGCTTGAAGTGGGGGTGATATCGTTTGATAAATATTTCAGAATGTCTAAATAACAGTTTTTTATCTGTTAAGCAAGATACAACTAAAAATTACGAAGAGAAATTCAAGATTTGTTCATCCAATATCAACTCGACAGGTGATTGTTTACCCACATATGTCTAGGTATGCCTTTTTAATGTACCTGAACTACTTTTACATAAATTTCTGCTACTTGCTGTTCATCATTAATTTATTACGACTCTTACTTTAAACTTCTATGTGCTGCATCAGCTTTACTCCCAGTTTTACTTTTCGCTGTTCCACTGAAAACTTGTGAGTACAGGACATTGAACAAAATATGTATCGTTTATTTTACAATGTATTCGTTCAGTGTATAAAATAAAATACTTTACCTTAGTGTTGTCTTTCAGTGTATATTAATAACTTTTAGCAATAGCAGTTAATGAGGAATACTTTCGTATCAGTTCACACTGTGTAGGGGAGAGTGGGGCACATTGAACCATAAAAAAATTTCTCCGTGTTACTCATCCAATAAGTTTATTACAGAGTTGTGATTTACAGATGTTACAGTTTAATCATTCAAGCATCAAATGGCCTTATATGATGGCATTGTCATTAATTGTTTTTTAGCTGCAGGCCTTTGAAGAAAATTTGGTAAATGGTTCATTGTGCCCCACATGCAGGGTACAATGAACCACTTTAAACAGGTTCATTGAAAGAACCTATTTAGCATACAAAGTAAGTGTAAATATACTTTAAACATAATGTGTACATATATTCCATGTGTGAATCATATAATTAAATCTGTAGGCACGCAATCATGTTACTTATTTTGGAATTACCGAACATCAATGGACTCGAAGCTGATTCCAAATGTGAAATATAATTTTTGTCTCTTTGTCACACCATCAGTAGCAGGTCGTGGGAGCTTCATCCTTTACCTAGTTCTTTCTCCTGCTCCACAGAAAATACCTTACGATTGTCATAGTTTGGTGTCAATCTTTCTCTGGAACCACATTTAATGTCTTGAACATATCAATGAAGAGTTGGGTAAGGCATTAAATGAGATTTAGCTGCTTGGTGAACTGCCATGCCCTTATTAAGAACATACTGCACAGCTTCTTGCATAATGTAATGGTCAGTTTTACCTCTGTCTGTCTTCCTGCGGTATGAAAAAACCATCTTCAAACCTGATAATATAAAACAGGACAGCTGAACATCTGTGAATTAAAAGCCTTAAATTGCTACACATATGTTTTACCCATGCTAAGGAAACAAAGTACAGAGTGCTTGTATTGGACAATTAAAAGATTCCTGGGGCACAATTAACCATGGCTCATTGTGCCCCGGGAGAGCTTGGTTCAATGTGCCCCAACAGTACATATTTCAAACAAAGCTCATGTGAGGTTATGTATGAACATTGCTAATATTTGAAGATCTATATCATTAAAATACTTTATTGATATTGTTGCAATGACTTACTTTCTCTAAAACTTGGTGACAAAGGATTGAACAAAATTCAATCTATTTATGTCCCCAAAAATTACTTCACTGTCGCGAAACTAACATATCACCAGTACAACACTAATGGCGAGAACTAGATCCTACAGAAAACAAGTGGCAGTTGGTAGAGCAGTACTGACAACATATGCACAGAGGAAAAAATAATTTACCACCTTATACTGAAATTACACTACCTGATTCATTGTGCCCTGTGGTTCAGAGTGCCCCACTCTCCCTTACTTAATGTGAGCATTGCTCACCAAGTAGGCTACACTGTGGCCTGCCGAAACATTCTTTTGGGAAACCTTGACGTAACATGACGTGTCGATGACGTTCCGTTGACGGCGTGAATGCCACCATTGGAACTACCGAGGCGAATCTTTTGACTTGACAGGTAGGACGTTGATGTACTATCAAGTGTGAATCCACATGTACATGGGTGTGAAAATCGATAGTGGAAGCGGAACACCGGCAGCAAAAAGAGCGCTTATTTCCTCGACAGAAAAATACATTCCATTAAGTCTCGACCATGGAGGTAGAATAAGGGAAGATGGCGCTACAGACTTACGCTGTACGTTGTTTTGAAGCCAGTGGGCGACGCCTGCCGCCATGCTGGATTCCCCAAAACATTAGCAGACAAGTGTTTACAATTCCTTCTTGTTCGTTATTTCTGTCGTGTGCACGCGATATTTATTTTATATAGTACATGCTACACTGTTTACGTGACCAACACAGCATAAGGAACGAAACTTCAAACGTTTGTCTGGTCTTAAATGCGTATTCGATACAGTAATACGACACGAAAATATGACGCGTCTGGCCTCAGTAATGCAATTCCTTTTTGTTTATACACTTCGAATAACCGAGAAGAGAAGTATGTGCTATGAAAAGCGTGCTTTCGTAATTCATTTCTGTTCACTTTTATTGTCTTTGTGTCGATAATTGATAAAGCCAGAAATCCAAAAGCAATGATTGATAGTTTAGAGGCACTGATTTGTATTCGTTGCATTTTCAAGTCAAATGCAAATTTTAAATGTTCAAGCTTGCAAGAAACTTGCCTTATTTCCTTTGGTGTCACATAGATGTATACAGGGATGATATAAACAAACCAGCTGTCATGTCAACAAAGTGAAAGATTCGTTAAATTACGAAGGAAAAGAACGGAATTTAAGATTGTCAGGCCCATTGTAGTTTACACATCTGCTTTGTTTTTAAATTGTACCTACCAAGTGACATTCAGTGTGGCAAATAACAGCAATTTACAGGGTAACACGACAACACAGTAATTAATGTAATGATCTAAATAACCTGGACACAGATAGGGAACACTTGCTTTAACAAATATGTAACCCTTTAAGTACTTATAATTTAACCACTGTAACAGGTGTTCCACACATTTTACTGAAGATTTAAGTAACTACATGTAGTTACATTACTTATATATAAAATTATCGCATTTTAAAACATTAATCCCCATTTCCCGGATATTTCTTACCAGGACTTTTCAGTTACTTGGGAATAACCAAACAACAAAAACTAAATGTATTGCTCATCTCCAGAGAGCTCTTCACGTTCGATTGATAGAAAATCTAAAGTCAAATCACATAAATAAAACCATACTGTAATACTTTACAGTGCAGTATTTTACATAGCTGCACAACAGCAACGGTTTCACGTAATAAAATTATAAACAGCCGACCAGTTTCAATGGATAAAGAAATTCCTTACCTAGGTTTCGACAAATATAAATTTGTCTTCCTCAGAAGGTAACAATTTTACATTAGTAAGGACTAAAATAGCTCATGGATCGTGCAGAGCTCACAACCGACTCTATATTTTATATTAACGTGACAAACCCTAATTCTAGGGCTATATTTTATTTTTGACACATGGATCTATGCCGACAATTGTAAAAATGGCGATGGTACATTAGTCCTTATTAATGTAAAATTGTTACCTTCTGAAGAAAACAAACTTATATTTGTCGAAACCTAGGTAAAGAATTTCTTTATCCATTGCAACTGGTCGGCTGTTTATAATTTTATTACTTTACAGTGCATCAGAATTTCAAGTATATATAAGAAAATAGCGCTTAAATAAGTCCACTTACGAATGAAATGTGATTTGTTTAAACTTGACTGCGATCAGAACGATTAGTACGCCAGTAAGCGACGCAAGCCGGCACGATTTTATCAAAACACTTCATGACTACACGGAATCAAACTACCAGAAGCGAATGTTTTGGGGTAGCTAACATGGCGGATCTTCACTTGGGTCAGCTTCAAGTTTGTGACGTCATGACAACTCTTATTTTTACCTCCATGGTCTCGGCAGTGCATCAACCAATGAGAATGGAGTTACCCTCAACCAATGAAAACGTTCGGCGCGAATCAACTGGAAATTAACTTCTGACGATGATAAAACATATTATATCTGTGTCAGTAAATGATTGGATAAATTAAAAAGTATTCACCACGAAACGGCTGGGAGTTTCAAAAGCCACAAATCGCACCAGTTTGGCAAACTGTGAAACTTTTTGTTGTCTCCTATGACCCTCACAAAGCCATGATTCACCGTGATGTTTACTATTTTGTATTTTTTGATCTTGTAATGTATAATTCATTGACTCTGTGAATATGAAGTCTATGGTAGTGTAAACACTGTGCACCAGTGAAATACAAAATGAGTATTCATATTCCAGAAAACCAAGATGCGCTATGAAATTTTATATTTTGTATTGTGGAAGTGATTAAAACTTTGTATATAGAGTGGTTGCAGTGTAACGTGTGTTTCTTTCCACAACTCATACTGAAAGTTTTGAATTTGTGCCTTCTTTGTGGCTTTGGTGAATGTTCTAAAAGGCTAATGAGAAGAAAATCGTGGCTTGTACTTAGTTAAATACAACTGGTGGTGAAATGTGTGTTGTTAACTGAGTTAGCTAACTACAGCGAACATGGCAGACGTGATATATTCAGCCAACGATAACGTGACGTAAGTTGCGCGTGCATACAAATTTCAATGCACACAGTATAGAAGTAGACCTATGGCTTCATGTATTATTTTGGTTCTGCATTTTTTCGTCAGATATGTGGTTAGGCTGGGATATAACACATCTTTAATTGATGCGAATGAAGCAATGACTTTGCTACTCATGTTTGAGAGAAAGTTATGGCTCTTTTCTTCTGAATTTGTCGTGGTTTCATATATTGCGGTTCCCAAGGGTTTGGTACGGCTTGGTCGCAACAACAGAACTTAATTCTAGAACATTAAATGGGAGGGCATTGTGACATTTTTAGCAAACCATCGAAAATTTTACCATTCCATATTTTTATTCAAAGGAGATCTAGGTTATTTTGGAATGCAAGTTTGGTTGTGAGTTGGCTAAGCCAACTATTGTGAAAACAAAAATATCTGGTTGCAGTGACAGACTGATCTGTAGCGTAGCTAGAGGTCTAGGTTAGGTTGAAATGCAATAGTTTAGTTGCCAGTTGGCGAAGAGAAATTTCGAAAAAGGAAACACAATAAAGGCTACGAAATCATAGGAAATTGGGTGTTCGCTGCAGTCCACCAAAGGTCGAAAAATGCTTCCTTGAGCCCACTGAATTTCGGACCAAGGAAATATTGTTCAGAATAATAAAAGTTCCATCCTGAGACGACAGTCATTAGTGAGTGTTTCAGTTCAAACAACACACAAAGTATTGAAAGTTTTCTGCACCTTAAAGTGAACCATAGTCAGAACTACGCAGATACCGAAGGTCGTTCCATTCACGCACAGAACATGGACAAAATGTGGTGGGTTGTCAGAGGTGCCACATACGCGATATGGCAGTAAGGCCAAACATTTCACGGGTTACCTACCGTAATCCATGTTCTGTCGAGCACATCACCAGAAAGAAATATTACATCATCTCTTTGGTGAAGTGGGTAAACTTTACCCACCCAGCAGATTGTAATGCAATAATTATTTCGAAAAATGTTGCAAGTACGACTAGCAAGTACTATACCGTTTCTTTCGATGAAACTGGGGCCTTCAGTTTCCTCAACTTACAGCATTGCTTTACTTTGTACTGTACATTGAAATACCTACTTTATTCATGTTACAGTCTTAATTTTTTTTCCCCTCATTTCTGTGGTCGTGCATTGAAAATGTGAATGATACGATTGGCTGATTACATAAGGTCTAATGTGTACTTATTATGTGTTCTGATCATCTGAGGAGATCACGTGTTCTGTGCTCAGGATGTGTTAAAAAGCACATCATACAGTGCAATCTTGATTCCACAGCTTGTGAACCTATCATGGCGTATCTGGTGGATATCATATTTATACATGCTTATTGCCGGCCGGGGTGGCCATGCGGTTCTGGGCGCTACAGTCTGGATGCTACGGTCGCAGGTTCGAATCCTGCCTCGGGCATGGATATGTGTGATGTCCGTAGGTTAGTTAGGTTTAATTAGTTCTAAGTTCTAGGCGACTGATGACCTTAGAAGTTAAGTCGCATAGTGCTCAGAGCCATTTGAACCATTTTTTTATACATGCTTATTAGACAAATTTGTAGTTTCAGTGCTGCAGCACATAAAGTTCTATCTAGGAGACGTTCTTTTTTTTTCTTGGTTTGCTGTACTGCAGTGCCTGAAAGTGTGATACCGACATATAACAATTCTATCATTTGGAGGAATGAGGCATAGTATACATAAACATTTAGACAACAACAAATGCAGATATTTTTCTCCCATTTGATTAAATAAAAATAAAACAATGGAGTCTCTCAGCAAGATATGTTCATGTTCCCTGTTGATCAAAGCTCCTACTGCCACCTAATCTGCAGCTCTTCATGCTTGTGATCATCTTGGTTATGTCCCAGTGTCTATTACACCTCACCAGTATCTTATTATGGTCCAAGCAGTCAACTGATGAGGGATTCTGGGATAATCAGGAATGACAGGATGTTCATTACGTGAGACATGTGCAGAAAGGTCATAAGGACTACCGCACCAACACCGATGCCTTTATTCTGGCTTTTGAGGGAGACACCCTCCCAGAGAAGTTCAAGATTATGTGTTATCAGTGTGATGTAAAACCATATGTCCTGCCACTCGTGAGGTGCTTTCAGTGCTTGCATGTTGGGCATATGTCTTCCTGATGTATGGCGCATCCTCTATGTGGTGACTGTGGACACCCACTCCATGAGGGAACCCCTATGTTCCACCATCTATGTGTGTAAATTGTCATGACTATCACTCTCCATGCTCACCAGATTGCTTGGCTTACAATAAAGAAAAGAAGATACAAGAGTATAGTTTCTGGATAGTCTATCTTACACTGAGGTCAAAAATATGACCCTGTATCGATGATTTCCATTTCTGCCTCTGTTATGTCCTTTCCTCTCCTACCTCTTCCTTACCCCAGTCCCACGCCCATCCCCTCTCCCCCTCATTTGTGGCTCCCACACTCTTCCCTCCAGGTGCTGTTCCCACTCTCTGGCTGAAGAAGCACCCCTATTCTTCGGCAGTGAAGGGGCTTCCTCCTGGGACCCCTTCCACTGGCGTCGCTCAGGCCTGGTACCACCACTTTGCCGCGGAACACACAGTCTGTGGGCCCAAGGTCTCCTGCTCTCTTTCAGTTCTGGATCTCACAGAATCCTGCTCTCCATCTTGTGTCCTGCACTCCTCAACCAATCAAGAAGAGGAAGAAACTTACGTCCCAGGACAAGGTCTCCCCCATTACCTCTGGAGGTGCCTTATCCGCCCTTGCAACCTGAGTCTGACTTCTCCAGGAATCTCATTTTACTGATACTCGCTCATTGTCCCTTCATGGGTTCCATGCTTTCTGTCAGAACTGGGTCTACCCTTTGAGGGCTTCCAGTGGCGTCTGCACATTGATCCATATGGATATTGTTAGTAAATGGATCCCCTTTGTACCACATTGGAAGCAGTTACCATTCATGGCCACTTGGACTCTGCTGTCATGCTTTGCAATCTCTATCTCTTTCCTGACAGGTGGCCTTCGTATATATAAATGCATCAGTTCTCACAGAATATCTTGTGATGCATTTTGCAACAGCATTGGCATCAGTCTCCTTATCCAGTTGTCTTGCTCCTCTGGAAACAGTGGGCTGAAGCTTCCGGCATGAACCTTTTATGGAATGTGAGCTTCTTGTGGCCCTCTCCTCCTCCCACAATTCAGCTCCTGGCATCGATTACATCCACAACCAGTTACTTCAACACCTCAATCCTTCACAATGCCGATATCTCCTCCAGGCGTTTAACCATCTTTGGCTCCAAGGCACTCTCCCCCCTCAATGGAGAGGTGGTGTCTGGTCCCTGTCCTTAAACCTGGCAAGGATCCATTATCCTTTGATAGTTACCAGCCCATCAGCCTGACACATGTCCCCTGCAAGTTACTGGAACAGACAGTGGCTTATTGACTCAGCTGGGTCCTTGAATCTCAGGACCTTTTATTATCTTACCGGTGCAGCTTTTGGGAGGGATGGTCTCCAATCGATCATCTGCTTCAATTGGAAACCGCACTTTGGCAAGCTTTTTCTCAACACTTCCATCTTGTTGGAGTTTTCTTCGATCTTCTTAAGGCTTATGAAACAGCTTGGCAACATCACATCCTCATTATGGTCCATGAGTGGGGTCTTCAGAGCCCCCTCCAAATTTTTATTCACCATTTACTGTCCCACCGAACATTCAGTCTGGGTTGGCACTGTTCTCAGCCCTCTGCAGACCTAGGAGAATTCCTTTCCATAGGGCTCCATATAAAGTGTCCTCCTTTTTCTAATCACTATTAACACATTGCATACTGACTGCCACACTGTGGTTATTGTTGCAATTCCCAGCAATTTTCGTTAGACACATGTAAAATTAGCATGCCTTCGTTACTTACATCTTACAAGTGTCTGATGCTGATGAACCTAGCAGACGTGTTTGTGTGATGTTCTAATATTTCTCCCCCTGTGGGTCTGGGGGTTAGGATAGGCCCGAGGTATTCCTGCCTGTCGTACGAGGCGACTAAAAGGAGTTTCACACGTTTTGGCCTTTATGTGATGGTCCCCCGTAGGGTTTAACCTCCATTCTTCAAAATTTTCCCGAAGAGCGAGCCAATTGGGGAAGGGCACCTTACAAGGTGCATCATGTCCATTGTGCATTGAGATCTTTAGCCCACTTTCGCATTGCAGTCCTGCCCATTCTCCATCTCTTGGGTGAGGACACCTTCCTGGGTGCATTTTCCACCATGCACTATGCAGTGTGGATTTGTGCATCGACGATGACCATCGACTTCTTTGTACCTGGTATCCAGCATGGTAGCCAGTCCATTGTAATGGGGCCGACATGTACCCTGTTGGTTGTAGCCCTTTGACCACATAGGGATCACTCTGCTGATGCCTGCGCTATTAACTCCCCAAGTATGTCAAGGGGTAGATGCCCATCCCCCTGGGGCATTGGGACTCCTGGCAATGGCCATCCTGCTAGGTGGCATTTGCTGTGGCTGGGTAGCACCCATGGGGAGGGCCCCTGGTCGGAGTGGGTGGCGTCAGGGTGGATGACACGCGATGAAGCTTAGTCCATCATCTCTTGCTGGTGGTGAAACACCAGCAGTCTTTAAGCAATCATGAGCTCACTTCAACACACAGAAGTACGACCCCAAATCGTTTCCCTCCCTGGTCACACCATGGGAGGAACGTCAGGCTAAGAATGTCAGTGGATCTTATTCGCCCCATTACCTTGTATGTTTGAGAGCTGATGGGGAATCTTTCATGATGATGAAGCCTCAGTTTTATGATGAGCATTTATAGAACAAGTTGGGCGAGGTGGAGGGCTTTTCAAAAATAAGATCTGGGTCAGTCTTGATCAAAACAGCAGCCTCTGCCCAGTAATGGGAGTTACTCGCTTGTGACAAGCTGGAGGATGTTTCTGTAACCATCACGCCCCATAAGAGCTTAAATATAGTCCAAGGTATCATATTTCACCAAGACCTTCTTTTTTGAGATGCACGCCAATTTAGAGCGACGAGGTGTACATTTCGTCCAGCGTGTCCACCGAGGTCCGAAGGATAATCAGGTTGCCAAAGGTGCGTTCATCTTGGCCTTTGAGGGTAATACATTGCCCAAGAAGGTCAAGGTGATGGTCTACTGGTGTGATGTAAAGCCCTACATCCCTCCTCTGATGCGGTGCTTTAAGTGCTGGAAGTTTGGCCATTGTCTTCGCACTGTACTTCCTGTGTCACATGCTGAGATTGCAGACGCCCATCACATCCCGTTACCCGCCTCCTATCTGTGTCAACTGCGGAGAGCACCATTCGCCTTGCTCACCTGACTGCAGGATTCTCCAGAAAGAAATGAAAATCATGGAGACGAAGATCTTGGACCGACTGACCTACACGGAGGCTAAGAGAAAACTTGAACACCTGCATCCTGTGCATATGACATCGTCTTATGCCACCGCTACAACAGTTCTGCCACCATCTGCTCCATCAACCCAGGTCACCTCTCATAGCAGGAAGATTACACCTGCCCCCTTGATAGTGGGGGGCATTTACCCCCCCTGTTGCTCCTGCATCACCCACTTCTGGAGCAACACCCCCCATCCAACCATCAGGAACATCCATAACCCACTTCTAAGCCAGAGAAGTGTAAGTCTTCTTCGGCTTTTCTCGGTAGGTTGGGGTCCCTTGGTTCACTCCTTTCCCAGGTTTCTTCTAGTGGGAAAGACGACACCTGCCAGTGGCTGAAGAGCCCAAAAGCAGCTGGTCATAGGGCTTCAAGCTCATCCTCAGTCCCAGAGACTGAGCCAGAGAAGTCCTCCCAGCCGGGGAAACCCAAAGAGCAGCGAGAGAAATCCAAAAAGAAAGCCCCTAAGACCAAGGAAATGGCGGTGGCACCCACACCACCGCTACCTACAAGCTCTGCGGCTGAGGATGGGGTGGAGATTTTGGCGTCCGCTGAGGACCTAGATCTCGCCGACCCTCGGACATAATGGATATAGACTGCACAGGCAATAAATTGGTGGTAGCAGGTGACTCAGAGGTGTAAACTGCCTCATTTGAATGTTCCATGCTTTCCCAGTCTCATGATGTCATCCTCTATTGGAATTGTGGCAGTTTTTCCACTGCCTGGGTGAGCTACGACAAGTGTTACGGTTTACACCTGCTATCTGCATTGCCTTCCAGGAAACCTGGTTCCCAGCATTGCAGACCCCTGCCCTCCGTGGCTATAAAGGATATTACAGGAACCGTAGCGACAATGATCGAGTGTCATGTTGAGTGTGCGTTTATGTCCTAAACTTGGTCTGTAGTGAAAATGTGCCCCTTCAAACCCCTCTTGAAGCTGTGGCTGTCAGAATAAGGACAACGCAGGAAATAACTGTCTGCAATGTCTATCTTCCTCCAGATGGTGCAGTACCACTGAATGTATTAGCTGCACTGATTGATCAACTCCCTAAACCTTTCCTACTTCTGGGAGCTTTTAATGGCTATTACCCCTTATGGGATGATACCATGCTTACTGGCCGAGGCAGAGATGCCGAAACTTTACTGTCGCAATTCGACCTCTGCCTCTTAAATACTGGGACCGCCACACACTTCAGTTTGGCATGGAAGTTACTCGGCCATTGATTTATCAATTTGCAGCCCAGGACTTGTCCCATCTATCCATTGGAGAGCACGGGACGACCTGTGAGGTAGTGACCAGTTCACCATCTTCCTGTCACTGCCCCAGCATCAGGGACACGGACGCCTGCCCAGATGGGCTTTGAACACGGTGGACTGGGGAACTTTCACCTCTGCTGTCACTGCTGAATCTCCCTCATATGGTAACATCAATGTGATGGTTGAGCAGGTGACTAGCACAATTGTGTCTGTGGCAGAAAACACGATCCCTCACTCTTTAGGGTGCCCAAAGCATAAGGCAGTCCCTTGGTGCTCGCCAGAAGTTACTGAAGCAATTAAGAAGCGTCGGCAGGCTCTACAGCGGCATAAGTGGCACCCTTCCCTGGAACACCTCTTAGCCTTTAAATGGCTCCATGCCCGTGTTCACTACCTTATCAAGTAACGGAAGAAGGAGTGTTGGGAGAGATACATTGCCACCATTGGGTGCCACACATCACCTTCCCAAGTCTGGGCAAAGATCAAACGTCTTTTCAGGTACCAGGCCCCAACAGCTGTACCCAGTGTTACCATAAATGTCGAGTTATGTACCGATGCAAACGTGACTGCCGAGCACTTTGCTAAGCACTCTGTGTTGGAGAGTTACCCTCAAACGGCGGCTGGAGGGTTACGTCCTCTCATTCACCACACGCTGCAGTGAATCCTATAACGCCCCATTTACAGAGTCGGAGCTCCTCAGTGGCCTTGCACATTGCCCCAACACAGCTCCTGGGCCTGATCACATCCACAGCCAGATGATTAAACATCTCTCATCTGACTACAAGCGACATCTTCTCATCATCTTCATCTGGATCTGGTGCGATGGCGTCTTTCCATCGCAAAGACGGGAGAGTACCATCATTCCAGTTCTCAAACCCAGTAAAAACCTGCTTGATGTGGATAGATATCGGCCCATCAGTCTCAACAACATTCTTTGTAAGCTGCTGGAACAAATGGTATGTCGGCAGTTGGGTTGGGTCCTGGAGTCACGTGGCTTGCTGGCTCCACGTCAGGGCGGCTTCCGCCAGGGTCACTCTACCACTGATAATCTTGTGTCCATCGAGTTTGCTATCTGAACAGCCTTTTCCAGATGGCAATACCTGATAGCTGTCTTTTTTTGATTTACATTAAGCATACAACACAACTTGGCGACATCATATCCTTGCCACATTGTATGAGTGGGGTGTCTGGGAACCAACCCCAATTTTATCCAAAACTTCCTGTCGCTCCGTACTTTCCGTGTCCAAGTTGGTGACTCCCATAGTACCATCCATATCCAGGAGAATGGAGTATTGCATGGCTCTGTATTGAGTATCTCTCTATTTTCCATTAACGGTCTAGCAGCAGCTGTCGGGCCCTCCTTCTCACCTTTTCTGTATGCAGATGACTTATGCATTCCATGCTGTTGCACCAGTACTGTTGTTGCTGAGCGGCGCCTCCAGGGAGCCATCCACGGCTTCCAGTTTTCAGCTGCAAAGTCGTGTGTCATGCACTTCTGTCGGCGTCATACCATTCATCCGGAACCTGCAGTTTACCTTAATGACCATCCACTCACCGTATTGGAGACATATCAACTCCTAGGACTGGTTTTCGACCCTTGTCTGACTTGGCTCCCCCATTTTCGTCAGCTTAAGCAGAAGTGCTGGCAGCACCTCAGTGCCCTCTGTTGCCTGAGCAACACCAATTGGGATGCATATCCCTGTACGCTGCTGCAGCTCTACAGAGCCCTTGTCCAATCCTGAATTGACTATAGGAGTGTGGTTTATGGTTCCGCAGCGCCTTCAGCATTGCATTTACTCAACCCTGTACACCACTGCGGTGTTCAATTAGCGACAGGAGCTTTTAGGACGATTCCGGTGACCAGCGTACTGGTAGAGACCGGTGGCCCCCCATTACAGATCAGACGTGCGCAACTGCTCGCCAGTTATGCAGCACACATTCATAGTTCCCCTGAGCATCCGAATTACCGTCTCCTTTTCCCGCCCACAGCAGTCCATCTCCCACATTGGCGACCCAGATCGGGGCTAACGATTGCGGTTCACATGCGATCCCTTCTCTCCAAACTGGAGTCCTTCCATTTACCACCTCCACTTGCAGGCCTTTCACGTGCGCCTCCATGGTGTAAACCTCGGCCGCAGCTTCGTCTGGACCTTTTGCATGGCCCTAAGGCCTGTGTTAACCCTGCCACTCTCCACTGTCACTTCCTCTTGATTCTTGATGTGTTCCGTAGCTCTGAAGCAGTTTACACCAACAGCTCAATGGCTGATGGTCACGTAGGCTTCACATATGTTCATGGAGGACATACTGAGCAGCACTCTTTGCCAGTTGGCTGCAATGTTTTCACTGCAGAACTGGCGGCCATATCTCGTGCTCTTGAGTACATCCGCTCATGCCCTGGCGAGTCATTTTTCCTGTGTACTGACTCACTGAGCAGCCTACATGCTATCAACCAGTACTACCCTCGCCACCTTCTGGTAGCATCCATTCAGGAGTCCATCTATGCCCTGGAACAGTCCCATGGTGTTTGTGTGGACCCCAGGACACGTCTGAATACAAAGCAATGAACTTGCCGACAGGCTGGCCAAACAGGCAATGCGGAAACCGCTTCTGGAGATAGGCATCTTCGAAGCTTACCTGCATTCTGTCTTACACTGCAGGGTTTTCCGCCTTTGGGAGACGGAATGGCATAACAGCACGCACATTAAACTGCGTGTCATTAAGGAGACTATGAATGTGTGGAAGTCTTCCATGCAGACCTCTCGCAGGGAATCAGTTGTCCTATGCCAGCTCCGCATTGGCCATACATGGCTAATGCTTGGTTACCTACTCCACACAAGGACCCACCTCAGTGTCACTGTGGCTCCCAAATGACAGTCATCCACCTCTTGCTGGACTGCCCACATTTAGCCACTCCCCAGCAGACTTTTAACTTTCCCAGCACCCTGCCTTCAGTGTTGGGCGACAATGCCTCCACAGCAGCTTTAGTTTTACGTTTTATCTGTGAGAGTGGGTTTTATACTTCTACGTAGGTTTTAGCGCATGTCCTTTGTCCC
The DNA here is from genome assembly GCF_023864275.1 of Schistocerca cancellata. NCBI lineage: Eukaryota > Metazoa > Arthropoda > Insecta > Orthoptera > Acrididae > Schistocerca > Schistocerca cancellata. The sequence continues at coordinate 149,769,909 of NC_064631.1, read as the reverse complement.
TCTGTGTCCTCCACCCTAGTGCTTTTAGGGTGGAGGTTTTAATGCGTTGCAGAGTGGCTGGCTTTCCCTTTTTATTCTCGTGGTTGGCCACCCACTGTAATCTACTTTCATGTTTTACTCTCTTCTGTTTCTAGTGTCTCTCTGTTGTTTTCTTGTCCTCTTTGTTCCTTTTAGTGTTCGTTGCCTTCCCTTTGTTCTTGTGGCTTTTCCTTTCTTTCCATTTCGTGTTATATGTTTCATCTGTTTTACTCTCACACTTGTGGCATTGTTTTATCAGGAACAAGGGACCAATGACCTGATAGTTTGGTCCCTTCTCCCACCTTTAAACCAACCGACCATAATATTTCTGATGAACTTGGCAGACATGTTTGTGCGGTGTTGTAATATTTCTGAAGGACATGACACCTCTGGAAACACACACCTTTACATGACGGTACTTCGCAAAACTGGCAGTAGTGTTTTCTTTCGCTTCTTTTATGATGTACTGCGCAAACTCTACAATGTCGTGCTGGATATTTCTTTTTTCCACTTCCGGCAGTAGTCCAAATAGTATATTCTTTCATGTTCCCTGACATTGACGAGGTTGATCCTTAGTAGGTGCTCATTCTGTACATCAGATTCCTTCAGTTTCCTTCACAGTTGCCGTGACAAGTTGTTTATGACTTTTCCAGGATCTTTAGGAATATTTTGTTTTATTTTATTTTTAGTTTTTATTTTATTTTATTTTTTTTAATTTTTGTTATATTTAGAATTCTGTGCACTTTGTATGTATTAAACAAAGCACAATTTATTAGAAACAAAACTACTTTCTTTGTCCATTTATTGGTTTTCCGCATTATCCCACAATACGAAAGGTATTGATCAGCTCTACCCATGCCTTTCATAAATGTATTGCGCATTACAATATATTTTGGTTTCTTCTTGTATGATTTTCCCTTGTTCTGTTTTTTTTTCTTGTTACAACCATGGACACATCATGAATTGTTGGTATCACTGTCACCTTCCTTTTGTCTTTCCATACCTGCAGCAAAATGTCACCTTGTCTTCAAAATGTAGTGTCACCTTTCTTTAGAGATTTGGCTTCTGTTTGTAGGCAATGAGGGAGACATCTTTTGATTCTTATTGTACTACAAACTCTTGTTTTCTTTCCTAGAAGTGTTGTGGCAACAGCTGTAATGTTGTAATAATTGTGTTGATAAACGTGATTCCACATGCCAATGTGATTTGAAGGTACAGAGAGAATAGGGTCTTCAAGTTTTTTTCCTTCCCCAGTGTATATTTCTAGATTTGAAGTATATCCACTTACACTTTCGCAAACTGTATGAACAATGAAACATATCGGATAAGTTTTCCAGGATTATATGTTCTGAAGTGAAGCCACCTTCTCCATGGTATCATTGCTTCATCAAGAGAAAGCACCTGTCCAGGTTTGTATATGGTCTGAAATTTATCTAGGAGGTACTTTAGCACAGGTTCAGTTTTGTAGAGTCTGTTTCCCTGACTGCTGTGTAAGGAACTGTCATTGATTTGCTACAATTTCCATACTTGGCTCAAATCGTTTCCTGCTCATTAGCTTGGTAAAAATCAGTGTCTCTATAAGAGGACCTGATGACCAATAGTCCTTCAACTAATCTTTTTTATTTGCCCCAGCAAGATAATCATGTTCAGAAAGTTTTTAGTTCAACAGCAGCGATATTCATAAATTTGGGAGACTGGAGATATCCTTTATAATGGTTTTCGTTTTGTTCTTAATACAAGTTCAATTGTGTCACAATCTGATCGAACAGTTCATGCCCTAGAAATAATTCCACAGGGGTTATAAAGGCATTGATCTCACTGGGAAGGGTTTATACACCTGCAATTCCTCTAAATGTTTCTAAAATGATGATCCTATCCAGGGTGTATACGACCTGGGACAACCGGGAAAAACCCGGGAATTCTTTCATCCGGGAGAAAACCGGGAAAAACCCGGGAATTTTTCGGAATTCCGGGAATTTTTCATTGTTTTAGCTTTCGGTTAAATTTTTGTAATTTTGACTGCAGAATTGATTTTCTAGCAAAGAACGTTATTGTATCCTGCTACTGGAGAATGATACTGCAGCAATAAAATATAAACGAGAGGGGAAAGAATAAAACTTTAGCGGCAAAGGAAATGTGCAATTTACAACAAAACACCGTGCACGCACAAGCGTCTGCAAATAGCAAAAATATGTCAAAGACCGTAGGGCGCAGACTAATTCTTCATAACAATGAACTGCTTGCTATGTGCATGACGTCACAACTGTTCACATTAGGTTCGTTTGGCCAATTGCCAGCGGTCTGTTGCGCATGCGCATTTGACTCGCGTATAAGTAGTACCTTCTTCCGCTTCCCGCTACGGCGCTACTTGTAGTTTGGCTGTTAGCTGTATCGGTAGGGGCTGCAAGCAGCCAGATGCAAACGAGAAAAATTTTTCTCGCGCGCCCTAGCTGCCAGATTCGCGCTTGTACATAGTTGTCCGAATTGTAGTGGGGAGGGGGTTAACCTGCACGTGACCCGTGTTTAAGTTAAGTGATTTCGCTGTTTCTCTTCGTTTACAGCTACCACGTCAAATGAAAACAAAACGGATTTCTGTGGCCGTGAGCTATCAAGTGAATTAAAATACATTCACATAATTACGGAGGGCAAAAATATATTATTAATTTCAGTTTTCTGATTTTATTTTATTTCCAAGTTAGTAGCAGTCAAGCATTAATCGCCTTGCAGAACAATGAAGTTATTTTTGCAAGTTTGCTAAAGAAATTTGGCTTGATTAATCTTTCCACTGAGGTGATCATTTTATTTGAAACGAAGTGTTTCATTCTACAGTATTGGCTAGTTCCAACTGTTTGCTGAATTTCAAGAGCAATTTCAAGTGCACGTTATCATCTTTTGCCATGTATGGCATTATGCCATAATAAAGAACCAAAAATGAGATTGTATAGTACTGGTACTCCAAGAAAATTTACATCCCAAAAACCACACTGAAAAGCTTAATATCAGATGGGACCAGCTTCATTGTGAATCTGGAAAAAGCCAATTTGCACTTCAAGCTGAATTATGCATTTTAGTATGGTTTACGAAATTCTGATGCTCTTTGGAGTATCCTCTGATGCCCTGTTTCTTTTATGGTGTGATCTAAGCTCTCTTAGTGCTTTGTACTTTTGTACACACGAACATGCGGGATTCCTAGACCTACACCACTGCAGTTGCACATGCACAATAATGTCTGTTTTCTGGCGCTCTCAGGCAACTGGTAAATCGAACCTATTTCTAACAGTCTCCAGATAGTATTGTGAACGGTGGTTAGAAAAGCGTTACTTTCAAAGTAAATTTCTTTTTACCCAAGATGAATTATGTTACGTGTGAGAAAGTAGGATGGATATCTAAATCACAGAGCGTTCGAAACTGAACAGTTTGAGGACCAGCCACTTACAAAAATTTCGAGCCGCGAGACATTTATGTCATAATTTTAAATTTACTGGCACATTTGTGTGATGTATCTTAAAGTATAACACGCGCAAAAAAAGATCAATATTACATGTGGAAGCTTAGCTTCTGTTGTAGCGTGTTAATCTGAGAGACCAATATTATATGTGAAAGCTTAGCTTTTCTTGTAGATATACGGTACTGTGTACATTAATGTAAACCGTTAACTTTTCCTCTCGTGTGTTCGCGCTATGTAACAAGTGATGTTGCTATTGGCTGACTAAAACACGTGTCCTATGCTCTGAATAGCTGCTGTCATCGGCTGGCGGGATCTCGTGGCTTGAAATATGAATACGCTTACAAAAGGACATATCAACCTCGGTTTCAACGCTCCGGAAACTAACGCGCTGTGTTTGGTGCAATTCGAATTTATACTTTCGTAATACGAAAATATGCAGCGTATATGTTGCTGCAAATCAAAGGTCTTTCCAAAACTTCTCTGCCCCGTCTTTTTTTTTTTCCCGGGAAGTTCTACGCTATTGTAGAAAACGTTAACCATTCAAAGGACTGATGAGTTTTACAGTTCCGAGGGAAAATTTACGGAAAACGTACTGCCACTTAGCACGGAAAAAGTATATTTTCGCCCGGGAAAAAGCATATTTTTTAAACGGGAATTTTTTTCCTTTTCCCCGTATACACCCTGTTATCCTTCTTCGGTCAACTTCACTGTCAGTAGCTTCATCATCTAAATCCTTCACAATTATCTCACTTTGGTTGATTATAGCCATTTTGTTTTCTCCTTCACTTTGAGTGCCACTAACAGTAACAACATCTGAATCACTTGGAACATCAGAACAATTGTCCGCTAACAGTTCAGCAAGAATCTCGCTTTCTGTCAATTTTTTTCATGCCATACTGTACAAGACAACAACTACAGTACTGACTATTTTGTGTTACTGTTTTTTGGCTGTAAAATGGAAGATAAAAATAAGTTCATACTGTTGTTCACTGCATTGAACCCTCCAATTCATATATCACCTTTCGTTCAATTGAATTAGTTACTGACATGGTCAACAGGTCTCAGAAAACGTGTGCAGAATGAAAAACTTAAATTTATGTGATTTGTCCACAACAGTTGGACTTGGAAACACATAAATATATATGAGAGCTGTACACAATGAGTTAACGGAGTTGTGGCCTCTGTCAGGCCATTGGTCACCCCTGCTCTGTATGTGGTTGATTTCTGTATTTGGGCTTAGCGCTCACTCAGTGGCCTCTGTGGAACAACAGCTCCAGGTTGCCATTTAGCACTCTTTCACATGGTCACTGTCACAGGGTTTTCAATTCTCTCCCCCTTAAGTCAAGGATGGTGTATTTGTTGCTGTACTATGGTCCATCCTGATCCAAAGTTCTATGTTGATGCCCAGTGCCTGACTGTGGTCTCACAGTTCCGTTACTTGGGTTTTCTTTCTGACAACAAGTTTACTTGGTTGCCCCATATCCGTCATTTGGCGGTTGGCTGTTTTCATAAACTCAATGTTCTTTGCTTCTTTGCCCACATCCCTTGGGGTGCAGATAATTTGAGCCTTTACTGGGCGTTAGTTCTGTCCCATCCGACTATGGTTGCCAAGTTTATGTATCTGCTACCCTTTCCACGCTGCTCCTCTTGGACCCAGTTCACCATCATAGTATCTGTTTAGCCACTGGTGCCTTTAACATTAGCCCTAGTGATAGCCTTTTGATTGATGCTGCAATTCCTCCCCTTTCGATTCAGCAGTCCTAGCTCCTGGTTTACTATGCCACCACTATCTGCTCTTCTCCTGCTCACCCTTTCTATTCTATTCTTTTCTCAGGTTTGGACCATTGCATGCCAGCTGTCCACCCATGAGTGGGTTTCTTAGTTGGGCTCCACCCCACTTCTCTCCACCATGACCTCATCTCCCCTCCTTGTTCTCTTCCCCATATTCTTTCCCAATAACACTCCCCCTCCATCCCCTTTGGTTAATTCTTAGGCCATGGACTCAGATGGATCTATCCAGGGACTGAAAGCCTCCATTGCTCCAATAGTGTTCTGTTGTTTGTTCCAACTGCTCTTACAGGGGTTTCAGGATGCCATTGTTTTTTACACCAATGGCTCTAAACCTGCTGATCATATAGGATATGCCTTCACATTTTCTGTTGGCAGGAAACACCATCTCTTGCCTGCCATGAGTGGGATTTTTACTGGAGAATTGATGGCGATCTATCAGGCCTTCTGTTTTACTAAACAGACCTCCATCACACAAGTTTTATTATGCATGGACTCAATGAGAGGACTTCAGGCTATTGCTCGGTGTTTTTCCTGCCACCCCTTGGTCTCTGTCATCCATGACCTTCTCACTGATCTTGGTCATTTTGCTTGTTCAGTTGCTTTCCTTTGGATTCCTGACCATGTAAGTATCCCAGGTAATAAACTTGCTAAACATGTGGCTGGGGGGGAGGGGGGGAGGAGGGGTAAGGGGGGGGTGGCACCCTCCTCCTCCTCTCCTCTCCCATTCCTTCCCATTCTCTATTCTCTGTGACCCCTCCAGGGTTGAATTTGCAGTTTTACATCAAATCCCTTTTTGCTCAATCATGGTCTGACTCTTGGGAGTGCACCTCCCTGTCTAATAAACTTCATGCCATTAAGGAGACTCCAACTACGTGGCATTCTTCCCTCTACCTCTCCCGGCAGGAATTTACCATCCTCTGCCATCTTCGTATTGGACATATTAGGCTGCCCATGGTTTTTTAGGCCATCTCCCCACCTCATTTTTAGTTGTGAGGCTCTGCTCACAATGATCCATATTTTGCTGGACTGCCCCCTGCCTTTGGGCCCTTCACACTAAATATGTCCTCCTGCCTTCCTAGTCTCGGGTGTTAGCGGATGACCATCACATGGTTTTGTCTGTTCTTGGTTCCCTTCATGAAAGTGGTTTGTACTCTCAGGTACAAGTCCTTGAAATTTCCTGTAGAATTTGAGTCCCTCAATTAGTGTAGGTATTGGTTATGGAGGCCTCAAACTAGCTTCCACAGCAGCCAGGTTCTTCTCCTCTTTTACCTACATTTTGCCTGATCTGTTGTGCTGTTTTGTTTCCCCCTTTTCTTTTGTCTTCTTCCATTAGAGTTGTCCCCTTTGTATCGTGATAACAGTACGGTGTGGGTGTCGGGACAGGTTGGTGGCGGTGCTGGTATTTCACTTCATGTAATGTTTCTGGGTCACCCCTGCTCTCCCCATTTCCACTCACCATCCCTCCTGTTCCTTCCTCTTCCTGCTTCCCTGATGTCCCTTTTCCCTCTTTGTTTGTATGTTATCCCTTCCTGTTGTCTGGACTGTGGTGTTTGGGTTCTTCCTCCCATGAATTCTGCCATCGTAGATCAAAGAACCTCGCTGTTTGGTCCCCTCCCCCAAATCCATCAACCAACTAATCAAAGTATGTGTTTCACATGAGACTAAGGAACCTCTTGATCTTGAATTTCATGTAATTTTGCATTCTCTTGCTTAAGTTTTCTTCTTAAATTTATTACACTGTTTAAAGAGGTTTCTGTTACAAACATTAGGAATTCAAATAGTTACCACATGTGATTTATATTGCTTATGTATCACAACCTATTATTTCGGCTTCAGCCTGTGGTTGCTAATAATTTTTATCGTAGAAGACTAGGTTTGTTACTCCAAAGAGTCGCAACCTTAAGAAAGATTAAGAAACAAGTCATTTACAAATAGTATAAAAGGAGGCATGGTTCCCCAAAAGTATAAAGTGTTGTCCTAAGTAGTAACTTCTGTTTGATCAAGCTCTTTCCATATCCTTTCTGGAGACTTCAGCCACGTGTATCCTACTGTAGAGATGTGCCAAACACCTGGTTGCAAGTGCCTTGTTCACGAATCCATTTTGTGTAACAGCAGTGTGTGGTAGACTAACTCAGAAACCTTAGTGTTATATGGCCAGATCAGAAAAAAAGTTTTTATTAAATGTGCAGTGGATCTGGTGGATAACTACGTTTGTTTACAGACCAATTCCCAAAACATTCACTTTGTGTTAAGGCATTCAGATTGTACTACACCTTTCCGAATGTTTTTAACGTAGCAGGAAGAATGGGGATTCTTTTACTTATCTTTATGCTAAGGTATGTTAGAGATTGTATATAAATTATCATGCAAAACAATCAAGAGTTGAATATGAGGTCTTACTTCACCTGATAATTGTAACAAGAGAAATTAATTTCATTACTACACTACTGGCCAATAAAATTGCTACACCAAGAAGAAATGCAGATGATAAACGGGTATTCATTGGACAAATATATTATACTAGAACTGACATGTGATTACATTTTCACACAATTTGGGTGCATAGATCCTGAGAAATCAGTACCCAGAACTACCATCTCTGGCCGTAATAATGGCCTTGATACACCTGGGCATTGAGTTAAACAGAGCTTGGATGGTGTGTACAGGTACAGCTGCCCATACAGCTTCAACACGATACCTCAGTTCATCAAGAGTAGTGACTGGCCTATTGTGACGAGCTAGTTGCTCGGCTACCATTGACCAGACGGTATCAATTGGTGAGAGATCTGGAGAATGTGCTGGCCAGGGCAGCAGTCTAACATTTTCTGTATCCAGAAACGCCTGTACAGGACCTGCAACATGCAGTCGTGCATTATCCTGATGAAATGTAGGGTTTCACACGGATCGAATGAAGGGTAGAGCCACCGGTCGTAACACATCTGAAATGTAATGACCACTGTTCAAAGTGCCGTCAATGCGAACAAAAGGTGACTGAGACATGTAACCAATGGCACCCCATACCGTCACGCCAGGTGATATGCTAGTATGGTGATGACGAATACACGCTTCCAATGTGCGTTCACCGCGATGTCGCCAAACGTGGATGCAACCATCATGATGCTGCAAACAGAACCTGGATTCATCTGAAAAAATGACTTTTTGCCATTTGTGCACCCAGGTTCGTCGTTGAGTAAACCGTCACAGGCGCTCCTGTCTGTGATGCAGCATCAAGGGTAACCGCAGCCATGGTCTCCGAGCTGATAGTCCATGCTGCTGCAAACGTCGTCAAACTGTTCGTGCAGATGGTTGTTGTCTTGCAAATGTCCCCATCTGTTGACTCAGGGATCAAGACATGGCTGCACGATCCGTTACAGCCATGCGGATAAGATTCCTATCGTCTCGACTGCTAGTGATACAAGGGTGTTGGGATCCAGCACGGCGTTCCGTATTACCCTCCTGAACCCACTGATTCCATATTCTGCTAACAGTTATTGGATCTCGACCAACGCGAGCAGCAATGTCGCGATACTATAAACCACAATCGCGATAGGCTACAATCCGACCTTTATCAAAGTCGGAAACGTGATGGTACGCATTTCTCCTCCTTACACGAGGCATCACAACAACATTTCACCAGGCAACGCCAGTCAACTGCTGTTTGTGTATGAGAAATCGGTTGGAAACTTTCCTCACGTCAGCACGTTGTAGGTGTTGCCACTGGCGCCAACCTTGTGTGAATGCTCTGAAAAGCTAATCATTTGCATATCACAGCATCTTCTTCCTGTCAGTTAAATTTCGCATCTGTAGCATGTCATCTTCATGGTGTAGCAATTTTAATGGCCAGTAGTGTATAATTAGGAAGCAGATGAAAACTAGATGGGAGATAGGCTAAGAGAATAATTTCACAAGCCAATTTTTTTTTTTTTTTTTTTTTTTTTTGTGGTTTTAGGGCGCAAAACTTCAATGGTCATTAGCGCCCAGACTACGTTAGGAATGCACCGCCAGGCACAAGTTTAAAACAGCAACTAAAAGGGAAAACACGATAAAAGACAGACTGACAGGCATAAGATTAAAAAAAAAAAACAGCATAATCAAAGGTCCTGAGAGAGGTTGGTCAAGTTGATAAAATGAAGAACGCGAGCAGCTGCTCGTGGGTCATCCGCTAAAATGGCATCTAGACTACAGGGTAGGCCAAGATCAAGACGCAGTGTGTTAAAATCCGGGCAGGACGTTAAAATGTGGCGGACCGTCAGCAATTGCCCACATGGGCAGAATGGTGCTGGCGCAGCCGTCAGCAGATGGCGATGGCTGAACCGGCAGTGTCCAATTCGTAACCGGGCCAAAACGACCTCCTCCCGCCGAGAAGGGCGGGAGGAGGACGTTCAAGCCACGGGAAGAGGTTTCAAGGCCCGAAGCTTGTTGTCTGTAAGTCAATGAAAGACCTGCATCAAAACAAGGCACCTGAAGTAGACAACATTCCCTCATATTTGTAGAGACCCTTCAGACAGACAACCAAGACAAACCATTCTATCTGGTATGCAAGATACGAGACAAGTGAAACGCCCTCACATTTCAGGAAGAAGTAATAATTTCTATTCCAAATAAGCCAGTTACTGAAAGTTGTGAACATTACAGAATTATCAGTTTGGCAAATCATGGTTGCAATTTATTGACACAAATTAACTACAAAACAGTTGAAAAACTGGTAGAGGCCAACTGAGCTCAGGAAAGGTCACTTTGGTATCTGGAGAGAAGTAGCAACAAATGAGGCAATACTGCCCCTATGACTAATCTTACAAGATAGGTTAAAGAAAGGCAAACATACGTTTACAGCATTAGTGGATATGGATAGAGAAAGCTTTTGGCAATGTTGATTGGGGTACACACATTGAAATTCTGAAGGCAGCAAGGATAAAATACAAAGACTGAAATTTTGTCTAAAATTGTGCACTAATGAAATATAGTTATGTGTAAAGGCATGACAGGCGTGCAGTGCTTGGGAAGACAGGGAGAGAGGTATTGTCGAGAGAGAAGCCATGGCTTGTGCACAATCCTTCCTGTGCTTTGTATTACTAATCTTTTGAGGGTAATGGAAATATTACAGTAATGGTATACAAATTCAACAAAGATTTTTGACTCATCAGTGTCATATTTGTCATGCTCTGATGCTTCAACAAGCATTAAATTGCTTGGCTGTATATTATGACATTTTGGCTGTAGCTCTAGATAGTTCACGACACATAATTTGAAGATTCAACAGTGGAGTGAAAGACCTAATATAAAAGTAGCATTCACTGAGCAATTGGATATGAGTTATTCTATCTTGGCAGTATTTGACATATAAATTATAGCCATAGGAGTTACTTATATTGGTTGAATTGGTCACAGACTGGTATAATCTACATCATAAATCCAGAATAAATACCTGTGGTATCTTTAAGTACTCATCTTAGCAACTGAAATGGACAGACATCTATGCTAGTAACTGAAGCCATGTTTAGCACCTTCTAATGCAGATTAGATTCAGTTCTTGTTCCACAGACCCAAAAATGAAATGATATGTATGGGTGCAGAACATGTCATACAGTATAACACAAAAATCATAGAACATATCAATAGAATACTCATTTCCCTGATGATTTGTCAGGATATTGTCGAGATATGTGAATATATTACAGTAAACTGTAACCAATAATAATTATAGAATTAGTACACTGTTAGAATGAAACATACTTATGCACTTCTAATAAATTTATCATATACAAAATACCTAACTTGACTGTTATGACCAAATGCTGTCAAAACTGAAATCTAACAGACTTTTTACTTAAGCTGGTCTAACAGTTTCTGTTAAGATATCAGTGTATAGAGTAGGAGCTGCCTACAAAAAGTCTTTCAGACTCTGTTTACACCATGCTTTATCTGAAACAAAGTTTTTAGTGGTTGCTGGCAATTTATTGAAAATGTCCATTCCTTAATACTGGAAGCTTTTCGGATCAAAGTAAGTGATTTTAAGTCTTTAAGTAGATTGTTCTTATTCCTAGTATTGATACTATATACAGGGTGTTACAAAAAGGTATGGCCAAACTTTCAGGAAACATTCCTCACACACAAATAAAGAAAAGATGTTATGTGGACATGTGTCCGGAAACGCTTAATTTCCATGTTAGAGCTCATTTTAGTTTCGTCAGTATGTACTGTACTTCCTCGATTCACCACCAGTTGGCCCAATTGAAGGAAGGCAATGTTGACTTTGGTGCTTGTGTTGACATGTGGCTCATTGCTCTACAGTACTAGCATCAAGCACATGAGTACGTAGCATCAACAGGTTAGTGTTCATCACGAACGTGGTTTTGCAGTCAGTGAAATGTTTACAAATGCGGAGTTGGCAGATGCCCATTTGATGTATGTATTAGCATGGGGCAATAGCCGTGACGCGGTACGTTTGTATCAAGACAGATTTCCAGAATGAAGGTGTCCCAACAGGAAGACGTTCGAAGCAATTGATTGGCGTCTTAGGGAGCACGGAACATTCCACCCTATGACTCGCGACTGGGGAAGACCTAGAACGACGAGGACACCTGCAATGGACGAGGCAATTCTTCGTGCAGTTGACGATAACCCTAATGTCAGTGTCAGAGAAGTTGCTGCTGTACTAAGTAACGTTGACCACGTCACTGTATGGAGAGTGCTACGGGAGAACCAGTTGTTTCCATACCATGTACAGCGTGTGCAGGCACTATCAGCAGCTGATTGGCCTCCACGGGTACACTTCTGCGAATGGTTCATCCAACAATGTGTCAATCCTCATTTCAGTGCAAATGTTCTCTTTACGGATGAGGCTTCATTTCAACATGATCAAATTGTAAAATTTCACAATCAACATGTGTGGGCTGACGAGAATCCACATGCAATTGTGGAATCACATCATCAACACAGATTTTCTGTGAATGTTTGGGCAGGCATTGTTGGTGATGTCTTGATTGGGCCCCATGTTCTTCCACCTATGCTTAATGGAGCACGTTATCATGATTTCATAAGGGATACTCTACCTGTGCTGCTAGAACGTGTGCCTTTACAAGTACGACACAACATGTGGTTCATGCAAGATGGAGCTCCTGCACATTTCAGTTGAAGTGTTCATACGCTTCTCAACAACAGATTCGGTGACTGATGGATTGGTAGAGGCGGACCAATTCCATGGCCTCCGCGCTCTCCTGACCTCAACCCTCTTGACTTTCATTTATGGGGGCATTTGAAAACTCTTGTCTACGCAACCCCGGTACCAAATGTAGAGACTCTTCGTGCTCATATTGTGGACGACTGTGATACAATACGCCATTCTCCAGGGCTGCATCAGCGCATCAGGGATTCCATGCGACGGAGGGTGGATGCATGTATCCTCGCTAACGGAGGACATTTTCAACATTTCCTGTAACAAAGTGTTTGAAGTCACGCTGGTACGTTCTGTTGCTGTGTGTTTCCATTCCATGATTAATGTGATTTGAAGAGAAGTAATAAAATGAGCTCTAACATGGAAAGTAAGCGTTTCCGGACACATGTCCACATAACATATTTTCTTTCTTTGTGTGTGAGGAATATTTCCTAAAAGTTTGGCTGTACCCTTTTGTAACACCTGGTATTGAGCTATTGGTTGGAAATACATATTATTTGCAACAAATTTCATAAAGGAATAAATGTACTGAGAAGCATTTGTTAGAATACCCAGTTCCTTGAACAGGTTTCTACATGATGATCTTGAATTTACACCACAAATGAGTCTTTTTACATGTGTTTGCACTCTAAAAAGCTTTGCTCGGTTTGACGAGTTACCCCAAAATATGACCCCACATGACATAACAGAATGAAAGTATGCCATTTTTTATTATATTTATGTCTCCTACATCGAAAATCATTCTAACTGCAAATACAGACTTGTTTAGGTGCTACAGCCATTCTGTGGTATGCCCTTCCCAACTGCATTTATTATCAGAATGTAGTCTGAGAAATTTAACACTGTCAATCTCTTCTATCTGCGTGTCTTCATATGTTATACACAGGCTCTTACAGGTTCTAATCTGCACATAATGGCTCTTTTAAATGTTAAAGACAGTGAATTACCTTTAAACCATTTATTAATGTCAGTGAATATTTTATTAGCAGCCATTTCTAAATCAGTACTCAACTTCTTATTTATTGCAATGTTTGTATCATCTGCAGACAAAACATCTAACATCTAGCAGTTTAACAGAAGAGAGATCATTAACATACACAAGAAAAAGCAACAGACCAAGGTGGGACCTTAACAAACACTACATGTAATTAATTCCCAATCACAGGAAGACAGACTGTTTATTCCATAGGTATTTTGCAATGGCACACTCTGTTTCCTGTTAGTTAAGCAAAAACCACAAAATTCTAATTCACTTATGAGAATACTGTAATTCACACAGTCAAAGGGTTTTGACACGTCACAGAAAATGCCAATAGCCTCTAATTTGTTATCTAATGAATTCAGTACATTCTCACTGTATGTGTAGCCAGCCTTCTCTATATCAGAAGCCTTAAGGAACCCAAATTGTGACTCAGATAATATATTGTTTGCAATCAGACGCTTAAAAAATACTTGAACACACCCTTTTCAAATATTTTTGAAAAAAGCCAACAAAAGTGAAATTGGTCAGTAGTGTGGTGGTACTCTTTATTCCCTTTTTGTAAAGAGGCTTAACTTCAGAATATTTTAGTCAGTCTGGAAATATTCTGCTGATAAGAGATTGATTACATAAATAATTTAATATAGGAGTTAGCTCTCATGAACTCTCTTTGATTAACTTCATTTATATGTTATCATAACCATTAGAATACTTTGATTTTAAGGAGTTTATGATGGATGCTGTTTCTTGTGGAGAAGTGAGTGTCATTTCCATTTTACTGGAGTTATTTATAAAGAGAGGTGTCAGATGTTTGCTGAGCCTGGTAACCCCAAGCTGTCAGTAACAGAAACAAAGTACTTGTGTAAGAAGTTTGAAACATTATATGCACTTGTTAGCAATGTCTCATTTATTTTACTTTGAAGTGTTACTGGAATTTTGAAAATGCAGAACTTGTACATATCACAGCATCAACAACAAATTAAACAACACATAGCTGTCTCATTGACTAGGATGTCAGACTGATACTTTACAGATTCAGAGCAAAAGCAGCAATTTGCTTTCACTACCATCTATAAGGCAAACAGTTGCCTGTCGTCCTAATCACAGTTAATGCAACATAGTCTGTAGTCTCTTTTACATTTGGTAACCTTGTCAGACAGTAGTGCTACCTATTTTATCATTATTTATAGGATAACAGATATATTAGCACAAGTATTATATATACACCTGAAAGCAGAAAAACAAATGTTTTCCTGGAGACAATTTCTTAATCAACACTGTATAGTACAATAAATACCCTATATCTCTTCTCATTTGAACCTCTGAATCCAATCTGCAATGACTTTGCATTATGTTGTGCATACTGTAGATGTACCACGATAATGAAGGGTGCAGAAAAAAAGTTTATAGGATCTCACAGTAAGAATAGTTACAACAATGTGCTGCAAATCTGAAACTATAGTAAGTGTAGTTTTTATGTGGCGACACTGCATTTCATCATTCAGAAGCAACAGGCAAGTATTCCTACCAATCTTTACAAAGCTCAAACTAGTGAAAAAAAAAAGCTTTGTAGTGTTCTGTTCTTTGTGCTAAAAACCTACAATTTTCAAGAACTGAACAGTTACAGACATGAGAAGAAAGTTCATTTGAACTGGAAATTTGCAAACAAGTAGAAATAATGTGAAAGCGTTGTAACACAGTTTGTGCCATTTACTCTTTTATTTTCCTGCTGAGAAATAGCTGTGGACTCCCTGTAGCTTTTGCAGTCAAATTATTTACCCATTCTTCTTACATATGAATACAGTTTTTATGTGGTGACACTGCATTTCATTATTCAAGTGCAACAGACAAGTATTCATACTGATCTGACTGTGGTAGAATGAACACAGGAAGAACACAGTTTTCATAGAATTTTATGGTGTCCTTGTGAGGTTTCTTTCATGATCTTTAAAAGCCATTTTTGCATGATTTAAATCCATTTGTACGCTCATAGAAACCATTATTAATGCACAAGTTAAAAATCTGCCCTATGTGTACCAAACAACCACCACTTAAATGTATAACAAAGCTGCTCCTTCTGAATAGCGGTTTAGTAATTAACTGAGAAGACTGCAAAAGGGATTAGATAACTTCCTGTCTGACATAACTAGAAAATATATCTATTTGTTAACACAAGTAACAGCTTTTAGTAAACAAATATTTTATCATAACTGCACTGGAATCATAAGTATCCCAGAAAGCAAAAATTAATGGCCTTAGCACAACACTCTTCTTAAAAATTTATTGTATTTTTTCCTAATATGAGCTATGTATTCGACAATAAATGCTATTTTTCATTTGCAATGACAATGTTTGGCCTCTCTCTATGGCTCTACATGATGGTTTATGGAATGTGTTAAGTAAATACTGCATTTATTATTTAGGTGTATACATAAAGTACACATTTTATGATACATATTTGGTCCTCACTGGAATAAACAGATCAACCACAAAAGGGTCAAAAAACAGGTAAAATCTAATAAAATGAGACTACTTACGACTTACTCACTTGTATGTAATATATAAATATATTTCCATTTGTTCACTACAGTGTAAATGCAACATCATTACCAGTGCAAATTGAACAACAGCCACACTTCTTTCACACTATACTCACAATCAGTGAATCAGACTCTTTCCAAAATCATTCTGTAGGCACACAGCAACATGTTAACACAGGCTCCAGTTTGGTCTAAAAAATTCCATCTAACTCGATTTAAACACAAACTCAAGCAATCGACAAGTGTGCTGTGTGTTTGTGTATACATTATTTTGACATCACTTCAGAGTGGTTCGGGGCCACAATTTTGTGATTAGATTCAGTTTTCGTTCCATAGACCCAAAAAGGATGAGTTGATTCTCATGGGTGTGGAACATGTCAGAAAGTATAACATAAAAACATAAAACATTTGAATATAATACTTACTACCCTGATCATTTGTCAGGAGATTGTCAAAATAGGTGAATACAATGCGGTAAACTGGAACAGCTAATATTTACAGAATTAACATGCTGTCAGAATGAAACATTGTTATGCACTATTAATAAATTTATGATACACAAAATATCTAATCTTGACTGTTGTGACCAAGTGCTGTCAAAACTGAAATCTAACAGACTTTTTTTTAAGCTGGCTTAACAGTCTCTGTTAAGATATTCATCTATAGAGTAGAAGGTGTTTCCTATGAAAAAGTCTTTCAAACTCTGTTTAAACCAAGCTTTATCTGAAACCAAGTTTTTAATGGTTGCTGGCAGTTTATAGAAAATGTGCATTCCTGAATATTGGACCCCTTTTTGGACCAAGGTAAGTGATTTTAGGTCTTTATGTAGATTGTGTGCCTAATACATCCATTTGTGGAGTCGCCAGCTGTTAAGTCACATGTTGACCACTGCAAGTTGAGCACAGTTTGCGTAGAGAACTAACAGTGCTTCTTCATAGGGTTATGTTATACTTCTGTTTACAATGTGTGTAAGTGATAGTGTCAGTAATTGTGAGGGTGTAAAGAGAAGGAAAAAGGGTAGTTTGAGTAAATGGAATAAAAAGAGCAAAAAGTCCAAGGGAAAAAGCATGTGAGCTATGGTGGAAATGAACTATTATGCAAAAGAAGACCTCAACATCGTTAGGTGTAGCTACTGATGTTGAGTGTATAATACAGAATCCATGCTTTAGGTGATAATTTACTGCTGTACTGGGCAATACGTTTACAAATACTATCATAATTAGCCTGGAGCTGTGCCTGAAAAATGGGCAGTTTGAATACAAGTTGATTGATTCCAGAATGAGATTTTCACTCTGCAGCGGAGTGTGCGCTGATGTGAAACTTCCTGGCAGATTAAAACTGTGCGCCCGACCGAGACTCAAACTCAGGACCTCTGCCTTTCGCGGGCAAGTGCTCTACCATCTGAGCTACCGAAGCACAACTCACGCCCGGTACTCACAGCAGAAATGGCAGAAGTAAAGCTGTGAGTCGTGCTTCGGTAGCTCAGATGGTAGGGCACTTGCCCGCGAAAGGCAAAGGTCCCGAGTTCGAGTCTCGGTCGGGCACACAGTTTTAATCTGCCAGGAAGTTTCAAGTTGATTGATTGACTGACTGAGTTGGTGTGTTCAGGTGCCTAAGAAAGTGTTTTGAGACTGTGACAGAGCAACTGCAAATGCAAATATTGACACATATGAATAGTTTTGCTGATAAAGATACTCAGGATAGTGATTTACAAGGTCTAGTTGATGTGCATCTGGCAAAAAGAGGAAGGAAGTCAAATACTACAAATCTCAAAATGTGAATAGCTAATTTGCATTATCATGTGAGCAATGATAGAAGAGGAACCCAAGTTTGTAAAAATGCATTCTTGAGTCTCCATGGAACAGGTGAGAAACATTTTTAAATCATCTGCTACTGTTAGGTAGCTCACTAGATGACATGCGGGTCAAATCTGAGGGTTCAAGACATAGCTTAATCCTAGAGGAAGTATGATCCCTAATTAAGGGCCATATTGAGTCATTCCCTGTATGTTCCCTAATTAAGGGCCATATTGAGTCATTCCCTGTACATAAAGCTTATTATTCAAACAACACATGAAGAAAATATTTATCAGCACAGTTGGATGTCAAGAAAGTGTATGAGTTATTCAAACAACATTATCATGATGCTAAAGTGAACTACAAATTTTATTTGAAATTCAAGAAAATTTTGATAACAAATTTGGAAAACATCAGACTGACATGTGCTCAGTATGTGAGGAGCTGAATCAAATGTTATAAGTCCACGTGTGAATGACAATGCAAAAAGAGTAGCTACACCAGAACTCATAGTACATAAAAAAAAGTCAAGAAATTTTACAAGAAAATTGATGCAATCACGAAGCTTCCACAGGAAAACAATAGTGTTGGTGACATTTCTATTAATTACATGCAGAACATCCCAGTGCCAGAGATTCTGGTACAGGAAAGGTTTTATTACAGACAATTGTGGATTTTTTAATTTTGCATTGTCAACTTGTGGGAACATACAGCAACGTTTATCTCATACCATGAAGGACAGGCTCGTAAAGAACCCAATGAAGCCTGCTCGTTGCTAAGCAAGCATTATTAGAAAAGTATTCCCAAATGGATGCTCTGGTCAAAATAAAAACAACATAATGGTCAGAGTTTTGTTAGCTACAGAGTCACCCGAGCAAATGGAAAAGATTATTCATTATTTTCGAATCGGAGGACATCTGTTCCTGCCTTATGATAGGGCTTTTGCCACAGCAGAAGAAACTTGTTCACAAGACCGATCAAATATACGTTGCTGTTGTTGTTATTGTCTTCAGTCCTGAGGCTGGTTTGATGCAGCTCTCCATGCTACTCTATCCTGTGCAAGCTTCTTCATCTCCCAGTACTTACTGCAACCTACATCCTTCTGAATCTGCTTAATGTGTTCATCTCTTGGTCTCCCTCTACGATTTTTACCCTCCACACTGCCCTCCAATGCTAAATTTGTGATCCCTTGATGCCTCAGAACATGTCCTACCAACCTGTCCCTTCTTCTTGTCAAGTTGTGCCACAAACTCCTCTTCTCCCCAATTCTATTCAATACCTCCTCAAGACAAATTCAAGACACTAATGCAAAGAGCAAGTTCTGATTTCCAAGTTCATCCAGTGCAACCTAGTGGCATCATTGATTTTAAGGCATGGTGGTCTAAACCTCATAAAAAATCTGTCGTATGAAGGAAAAAACTGGCCAAAATTCCATGTGAACAGAAAGTGATACTACA
Source organism: Schistocerca cancellata (assembly GCF_023864275.1). Taxonomy (NCBI): domain Eukaryota; kingdom Metazoa; phylum Arthropoda; class Insecta; order Orthoptera; family Acrididae; genus Schistocerca; species Schistocerca cancellata. The sequence continues at coordinate 149,750,706 of NC_064631.1, read as the reverse complement.
ACTGTTGCCATATATGATGCTTGAATATTGAAAGAGTAAACCTGGTTTATTGAAAGCATGTCAGTTGATCGACGGCCTGCACAGTAAGACGAATTTTTCTTAGAGAAGCATGCGGGGTCCTTGTCTGAAGTACTGAACACTTCTGTATACAAAAGAAAACTTGCGATCAATGTAAAAGAAATTACAGACATTAGGAAATTGATTCAGACCATACAAGACATTAATTAGGTTTCTACAGTGAACTTTGTGAATGGCCTAAACACGCCCTGAATGAGGATGAAGAAGATTTTGGATGATTAAGAGCTTTTCTGTTTCGTACTGTTCCAATCTCATGAAAAAACTTACTGACATATGCGTCATACTGCATTCCATATAACTCACATTTTTATCATGTTACTTGACCACAACACAGGTTATGTATTGTTATGCCACACAATTTCATGGTCACATTATATTAAATATCCTACACTATAGTTACACTATAGTCTAAATATACAGGGTGATTATAATTAAAGTTAAACTTTCAAACCACTATAGAAATAACACCACTTGTCAGAATGACGTCAAATTGCAACAGAATATTATCGGAAAAAGGGGGAAAACGCATGGCAGAAGAAAAATAAATAGTTAAAAAATGTAGCAATTGATGGCACTGTAAGCATCATAATTTAATAGTAGTCAACTACAAATGACAAATGAATCAAACACCAATGCCTAATTTGTACATTTGACATTAAATAAACTGTACTACTCAGTGTGCATGGATGTACAGGTGTGATACTGTTAGCTACGTAAGCTCATCCACCACGGCAAGGTCATATCACATCGGATGGGAAAAATCAGTTTTTAATTGTCCTGAGGCCAAAAATTGCATAAAAAGCATCACTCACACTGGTATTTAATTGTCCTGAGGCCAAAAACCGCATAAGAAGCACCAATCAAAATCAAATCAGATTATTAATTTCTGTGTGACTAGCGCAAAACATGTTCAATATGCTGTCCACTGTTTTCTGCAACAAGTTGAAATCAAAAAACAGCATGTTCCACAACTGATCAAAGTGTTTTCGGGATCATGTTCAGAATGTGTCGCACAATGCATGCCTTCAATGCAGTTGTTTGCAATCAGAAAACTGAAACAACACCTTTCAGATAGCCCCACAGCCAGAGGTCACATGGCTTAAGATCAGGTAATAGGGACGGCCAGGCTGTAGAGAAATGGCGGCTGATACATTTAACGTTTTCAAAACGGCGCTTCAGCAGCTGCTTAAATGGATTTGCAATATGCAGAGGTGTGCCATCTTGCATAAAAATGATCTCATCCACACATCCATGCTGTTGGAGAGCTGGAATGACATGGATGTGCAAAAGGCACTCATTGCTCTTACCAGTGATGGTACAAGTAACAGGACCAGAAACACGTTGCTTTGAAAAAATATGGCCATATGATAGATGATGCCTTAAACCTGCACCACACAGTGACCTTTTCAGGATGAAGTGGTACTGGTTGATTTGCGTGTGGATTTTCCATTGCCCATATTTGACATTTCTGTGTATTGACCTATCCAGTCAGATGGAATTGGGCTCCATCTGTCCATAAAATCTTCCACAGCCAATCATTGTCCACTGCCATGTGAGCCAGAAATTCTCTTGCTGGCAGGTCAACAGGAAGCAACTTGTGCACATGGGTAATTTTGAATGGATAGCAAAGAAGAATGTTTCGTAGGATTATATGCACCATGCTAATGGGTATGTCCAGTGTTTGGGCAATTATCTGTGAATTACTCCTTCTGCATTGCTGTGGCCACTGCTTCCATTGACATTGAATCAATCCACTTCCTCCCTCTACCAGGCTGCACATCAAAAGAACCCATCTTTGTGAATTCCCGAGTCATTTTCTCCAGACCCATGGCAGCGTTTTGGAAGTTTAACTTTAATTATAATCATCCTGTAAATGAAGACATTTTACACTTTGATCTTGTAATCCAAACAGTTTTTTTCTTTCTCCTGAAAATTTTACTTTGGAGGGTATATGGCCTTTTCAAAATGACAGATTCAAATGTAGGATACAAATTTGAAATCTACTACAGTTGCCAGATATCTCAAAGTTATAAATTTATTTACAGTATTTTTTTATCATTTGGCATAAACATTAGGACATGTATGGTACAATGAACATTTAAGTTGCTCCAGATAAGGAGCTAAGAAAACAATTACATCAAGTTTTATGTACATTAGTTGTAAAATAGAAACAGTGCAATGTGTGATGCAGTGGACAGCAGAATGCCTAGTAAAAATGGACTGTGAGAAAAGGAGCATTAAATTGTACATTAAGATAACCAGCTTAATGGACATTAAAGACAATAAGAAAAAGAACATTAAAATGGGCTATAAGATCAGGATATCCTCTAATGTTGCACTTACTCAGATTGTAGTCAATTGTCTGATACAGAGTGCTACAGTCACAGTGAAAGCTTGAGGACTTGCCCTACTTGTACACAAAGTCCTGTCAGACTCCATGTATTATTCGAATCCTGTTAAAAACTTTCTGCTGGCAGTGCAGAAGTCTGAACCCAAAAGGCCTTTGTGAGGGATCAGGAGGAGGTCAGTGAATCATCATGTTGGCACTCCGGGCTCTGTCTGCCACTGCACAGCATGGGGGAGCACAGGGTGCACGCCCCCGCCGCGCTCCCCCTCCCGCACGCCCCCCCTCCCCCTTTGCAGGGCCACCCACATTGCCATCTGCACCACCCCCGCCAGTCAGGCCACATGCTATTTTTTCATTTCTTTCGGCAGTCGACTTGATTGAATCAAGTTATCGAGTAGTTGTACTTTCCTATGTAGCACGCATGTCCGGGTTGTCGTATTTTATACATTTCTGTCTGGCACATAGATAGCTAACAGTTATCTATGAGAAAATTCACAGCCATTTTAGTGATCGCACTGTATTATTATGTCTGCAATTTGTTCGAGAGAAGTCGTGAATATTCTACTGTTTTGTGATTAAAAAGAGACTAATGGGAGAGATTCTTCAATACAAGCAAATGAACATAAATGCCCTTAATGATCATGACTCTGTTATACAAGCATTGTCTGTTTACCCTAGATCTGACTATCCTACTCTGCACACACTGTAAAAAATATTTGCTTGTCTGCCTGCCTGTATTGCTACAGTAGAAAGAAGTTTTTCAACATTGTGGTGTACAAAGACATGGCTGAGATCGACAATTGAGGAGGATGGACTTAATGGCTTAGCTCTGTTGAACACACCCTGACATTGATTATCCTATTGATGTAATTAATCAATTTGCCAGGAAGAATAGGCACATAAAATTCATCATTTAAGGAAGAGAACCACAATTGTAATTTTTTTATATCATAAGATGGCATTGTCTTGCATATGTGTATAATCAGTTTTAATTAAAACTCTTAAATTTTGCAGGTGACTTGATTATTTTTTATTACAGTAAAAGTAAAGGTAGCTCAAGATATCTTTAGCACCCCGTCCTTGAGGTTTTTCTGTATCGGCCACTGCTGCACAGTGATGTTGAAGTCTGTGTCTAGTAGCTGCTCTGCTAAGACTAATGGTAGTTTCCTGGATCTCAGCTTTCTCATTGTATGAGGGATGTTCTTGTACTGTCAATTCTGTGGCTTCAAATCCTCTTCAGCTGATGTATCAAGAAGCCCTTCCTGCATAGCTGAGATGGCAGTGTGGCTTAGCATGAGTAACCATTGCAGGGATGTACTTTTGATGCATCCACTAATGAAACACATCATCTACTTTCCTTACATGGCTGATATTCAACCATACAGAGCATCAGTATCCTACAGCAGGATATACAAGTCCTAGGATGGACCTTCTCAGTGCAGAAGCGAACGCTCCCCACCTCCTGCCACACAACTTATGCAGGATATTGTTGCATGTGTTAACTTCTAAGTGTTTCCTAAAGGACAGTGTGCAATCCAGTATAATGCCAAGGTATTTAGGAATTTGATTATGGGGAATCATTTTACTGTTGAAGTACCTTGGGGAGATTTTGAGGCTTTCCTATTATTCGTGTGAAAGTAGGATGTTTCTATTTTGCTTGTGCTGACATTCAGTCTCCAGCCACTGTAGAATTTCCTAACAACTTCAAGGTCTTGTGAAAGGAGAGTGTCAGCATCTTCTATCAATTTGACCTGGACAGCTGTGGCCAGGTTGTCGGCATAACCAAATTTGTGTGTTTCTGTTTCTGGGATGACTGATATGTATAGTTTGAAAAGTGCAAGCATCTACATGGATCCTTGAGGTTGGCCATTGTTTATTTTTTGGACACCACTTATGTTGTCATTAACAATGACTGTTCATATCTGTCGCATTAGTTAAGCTGTGTGAGCCCCTGGGTGCACTAAAGAACAGTCACTTCGAGGCACAAACCCAGAGCAAGAAGTCACAGCAGCCAGACCACTTGTGGATTTTCCTATCTCAAGCACTTGAGCTAATTAATGCAAGTATGAAGAGGAAGAAGAAGAAGAAGAAGAAGAAGAAGAAGAAGAAGAAGAAGAAGAAGCATCAGAATCCTGAGTCTGTACCCACAAGAGAGCTGGGCAGCATTAACCAAACTTGCCAAAGTTATAGATAATAATCCAGCAAGCAATTGGCTGTTGTTTGACAAATGCATGCATGAAAAGTAAGACTTGTTTTTCAAATTGGCCATCAACCAAAATTTCATTCAGATGCAGTCTATATTTCACAAACATGTTAAACAAAGCAGCACACAGCCAAATAATTTGACAACCACATGAAGTCCGACAAATAGTTTAATTGTCTATGGGTGCTGTCATGTCCACAACCCAACTGTATTCTATCACAACTCGCAATAGAAGATAACATAGCTGTATACACCTAATGTTAGAAAACAAAAGAACAATGTGTGTCCAAAGGTAGTTAGTGGGAAAAAAATGTTGACCCTAGGAGACTATTGTCAGAATCGGATGGTGAAGGTCTTCGAAATTAATTGAGAATAATTATGAAATTTCATTACCTTACTACATTTTATATGAAAGCAGAATGATGTCATGAGAGAACAAGCTACCACTGAAGAAATACAGGTTGCCTCTTGAAGGTTCTTGGCTGCTGGTAGATACTACAAAGATCTAAAACACAGCACTGGAATCTAATTGTGGGATGTTGTGCATTTCTGTGAGCATAAAACTGCCTCAGCAGGTATTAATGACTGCTCAGTCTCTCAACCTTCCCCCTTTCTTCATTAGTTCTGTAGCACAATTCTTTTACATGCTACACAACTTATTTTCATTCCTTGTGTTTCAGAATCCTGCAACAGAAATTGTTTGACAGGAATCAGCAAAGGATTTTGAACCAGTGGCAATTCAACAAATGTGTAGACACATATTACATAGCAAAAAGTTGTCAGTATCTGAACTGTTATTTTACAAGTAGGGGGCACATTCAGTATTATTTTATTTGAGACCCTATTTATAGGCACTTTGTTTCATTTGTAGCCATCAATGATTAGTATGAATTCATGTGCTGTTACACAGATATAAATGGAAGTATTTCCCATGTAATTCTACCACAACCAACTTGTATGAATGGTGAAAGCAAGTTGGAGAGTACAACTTTCAGGGATTAATAATTATGTAAATTCCTGGATGGAACAATCTGTAAAATAAAGGAAAGGCAACCATTCATCTTTAGCAGACTGAAGTGTGACACACAGACACAGGTAGCAGAACAAAATATTAACTAGCTTTTCAGCTCTGGCTCTTCTTCTGTTCTGACAGAACATACACACATTCACACACTACTGCAGCCATGGAGAAATTGATTATTAAAGGGCAGCTGCCTCAGCTGAAGGATGTGTGAACACAGGAATGCCAGTGAGACAATTACCACCAGTGTGCTCAGAGAAACTTGGGCTGGAAGAAAATATCCAAGTGGCAAGCATAGTGAAGCAGCTGTTAAAGTCATTTGTGTTGGGGCACACAGCATGTTCAACATCTGGATGATTAAGTTTGTGGTTAGCTACAGTTTAGTGGTTGCCATTCATGTGAGTAGCCCACATAAAATGTTGCCCAGTCATAGCAGCATAGCTGATGTTCATGGTCCAATCATAATGTGACCACCACCTGTGTTTGACATCAACATGCAATAACTACTCACAGATAGTAAGTGGCCGCACTAGAGCAGGTATATACAATGTGTCGGGAGGAGGGGGATTGGGGGGTAGAAAAGAGGGCAATCATTGTCATAATGTGGAAGTGGGGTGATTTATCTGACATCCCAAAGGGCACGATTATTGGCTTTCAGGCCAATGGTGGGAGCATTTCTGAGGCAGCTAAATTTGTAAACTGTTCATGTCTTGCTGTGGTTAAAATATAGTATGCATGGTAAAATGGTACTATCCAAAAACTGCATCGAGGCTATTGTGGTGCACCATAGGCCTTAGATGACAGTGCTGAACAACGTACATGCAAACAGTTGTGCAACTTTGAGTAAATGACCACTCCGATGAACCAAGGGGCTACCAACAGTCTCTCCTCAGTGACCATTCACCAAACGTTGCTGCATATGGGACACAGCAGCAGACTCCTGGTTCATGTACCTATGCTAACTACTGTTCATTGGCAGTAAAGGCTGTAATTTGCACGCCAGTGCTGCAACTGGATATCCACTGCGTGGAGACAGGTTGTTTTTTCAGATGAATCACATTTTATGCTCCACTGGACAGATGGCCATTGATGTGTATGGCCCTGCAGTTGTCAGAATGGTCCAGGCCAACACAAGTATGCATATATCCTTAGGTACCATGTTCACCACTACATGCAGTTTGTTTTATCTAAGTATGATCATATCTAACAGCAGGACAATGCAAGGTGTCACACAGCTCACAATGTACATGTCTAGTTTGAAGAGCACCAGGGTGATTTTACCATACTCCGCTGGCCACCAAACCCTCCAGATTAAAACCCGGTCAAGAATCTGTGGGACCATCTTGATTGGGCTGGTCACACCATAGATCCTCAACAGATAAACCTAGCGCAGCTGGTCACAGCACTGCAATCAGTATGGCGCTGCATCACTGTCGGTACCTTCAAAAATGTCATTGACATTCTTCCTGCATGTCCATGATGGAAAAGCTGGCTATTCAGACTTCTGATTGATAGTCACATCAATGTGACTGGACCATGTATAATGCAACTGCTTCCATACGTGGTTCTTCCTTGTATTGGGTAGGCTATGCCTGTGACAGCACTGGATAGAAGGTTGTGGTTGGGTATATGGGACAGTTCTGGATAGTCCTCAAGGGAATGATCCATGGGATGCAGGATTGGAATAGGGGCTGACAAGAATGTTCTGTAGGTTGGGCGGGTGGCAGAACATTACATTGGGTGATAAGGGTACAATGTTAAGATAGAATAGTTCTCATCTCCTGGCATAAGGAGAGGTAGTCAAAGCCCTGGTGAAGGATGTGGTTGGGGTTTAAAGACCAGGGGGGATACTGGCTGACAAGAGGCATATTAGTCAGTGGATGGTTAACAGTTTTATTAATGTCGAAGGAGAAGATGTCACTGAAGATCTGTTTATGAATGAGCTGGATAGTATGTTGGCTGCCATTAAAGGCTTTGGTATGGTAATTGGCATTTTTCGACAACTCCTGCTTTCCACTGCAGATCCATGGATGTCGTGAGTCTGTAAGGAAAAGACTTTCTGACATGGAATGGTTGACAGCTGTCAAACACTACGTATTGTTGGTGGTTGGTATGAACAGATGTATTTTTGCAGCCATCTGAAAGATGGAGATCAACATCTAGGAAGGAGGCTTGTTGAATTTCAAAGCAGGAAGTGAAGCAAATTTGGGAGTAGGTGTGAGATAATGGAGGAAAGAACAAAGTTTGTCCTTGCTATAAGTCCAGATCATGCCATAAAAAATATGAACCAAACAAGGGACTACACTGTATCTGCTGACTAGATCTGAAGGATTCCTCCAGATGACCCAAAAATAATTTTTTTTTTTTTTTTTTTTTGTGGTTTTAGGGCGCACTACTCTAAGAATGCACCGCGAGCCACAAGTGGACAACAACAACTAAAAGGGAAAACACGATAAGAGACAGACTGACAGGCATAGGATTAAAAAACAGCATCATCAAATGTCCTGAGAGAGGTTTGTCAAATTGATAAAACGAAGAACACGAGCAACTGCTCGTGGGTCATCCGCTAAAATGGCATCGAAAGTACTTGGCAGGTTAAGATCTAGACGCAGTGTGTTAAAATATGGACAGGACATTAAAATGTGTTGAACAGTCAGCAAGTGCCCACATGGGCAGAACGGCACTGGCGCAGCCGTCAGCAGATGGCGATGGCTGAACCGGCAGTGTCCAATTCTTAACCGGGCCAAAACTACCTCCTCCCGCCGAGAAGGGCGTGAGGAGGACGTCCAAGCCACGGGAAGAGGTTTTAAGGCCCGAAGCTTGTTGTCTGTAAGTGCAGCCAAATCGGCATGCCACAGCGATAAAATGCGCCGACAAATGACCCTGCTAAAATCGGACGAAGGGACACAACAAGAAGCTGTCCGAGGCTGGAGGACCGCAGCCTTGGCCGCGGCATCTGCAGCTTCGTTCCCAGGGATACCGACATGGCCAGGAACCCACATAAAGCTAACCGGAGAACCGACGTCCACCAGCTGCTGAAGAGAGCGTTGGATCCGGTGCACGAAAGGGTGAACCGGGTACAGATCATTGAGGCTCTGGATGGCTCTCAGGGAGTCGGAGCAGATGACATAAGCAGAATGTCGGTGGCGGCAGATGTAAAGAACAGCCTGGTAGAGGACAAAGAGCTCAGCTGTGAAGACCGAACAATGGCCATGGAGCCGGTATTTGAAACTTTGTGTCCCGACAATAAAGGAACACCCGACCCCGTCATTGGTCTTAGAGCCATCTGTATAAATGAAAGTCATGTTGATGAACTTCGAACGAAGTTCCAAAAAACGGGAGTGGTAGACCGAACCGGGGGTAACCTCTTTTGGGAGCGAGCTGAGGTCAAGGTGAACGCGGACCTGAGCCTGGAGCCAAGGTGGCGTGTGGCTCTCGCCCACTCGAAAGGTTGCAGGGAGTGAAAAATTAAGGTGTTGAAGGAGGCGACGAAAACGAACTCCAGGGGGTAGCAGGGCAGAGACATACAACCTCTATTGACGGTCGAGAGAGTCGTCAAAAAAGGAACGATAAGACGGATGGTCGGGCATTGACAGTAGCCGACAGGCATACCGACAAAGCAGCATATCGCGCCGGTAGGTGAGTGGCAATTCGCCAGCGTCAGCATGAAGACACTCTACGGGACTAGTATAAAATGCTCCGATCGCAAGTCGTAAACCCCGATGTTGTATGGAGTTGAGGCGGCGTAAGATGGATGGCCGTGCAGAGGAGTATACGAAGCTCCCATAATCCAGCTTGGAGCGGACGATCGACCGATATAGACGAAGTAGGACGGTTCGATCCGCTCCCCACGACATACCACTGAGAACACGGAGGACATTTAAAGAACGGGTACAACGGGCGGCCAAATATGACACATGTGGAGACCAGCTAAGTTTCCTGTCGAATGTAAGGCCTAAAAATTTGGTTGTCTCCACGATTGGGAGAGCAACAGGACCGAGTCGTAAGGACGGTGGGAGAAACTCTTTGTAGCGCCAGAAGTTAATACAGACCGTCTTCTCGACAGAAAAATGGAAGCCATTGGCGACACTCCAGGAGTAAAGACGGTCAAGAGAACGCTGAAGACAGCGCTCCAGGACACGTGTACATTGCGCGCTGCAATAGATGGTAAAATCGTCCACAAAAAGGGAGCCTGATACATCAGCTGGGAGTCAATCCATTATTGGATTGATCGCGATGGTGAAGAGAGCGACGCTCAAAACTGAGCCCTGTGGCACCCCATTCTCCTGGCGAAAGGTGTCGGACAGGACAGAACCCACACGTACCCTGAACTGTCGATCCATTAAAAAGGAATGAATAAAAAGAGGGAGGCGACCGCGAAGGCCCCATGTATGCATGGTGCGGAGAATGCCCGCCCTCCAACAGGTGTCGTAAGCCTTCTCCAAATCAAAGAACACAGCCGCGGTCGGGCGCTTCCGCAAGAAGTTATTCATAATGAAGGTCGACAAGGTAACCAGATGGTCAACAGCAGAGCGGCGCCTACGAAATCCACATTGTACATTGGTAAGTAGGCGTCGAGACTCGAGCAGCCAAACCAATCGAGAGTTAACCATTCGCTCCATCACTTTACAGACACAGCTGGTAAGCGAGATAGGTCGATAACTGGAAGGCAAGTGCTTATCCTTCCCCGGCTTAGGAATCGGGACAACAATAGATTCGCGCCAGCATGCGGGAACATGTCCCTCAATCCAGATGCGATTGTATGTACGAAGAAGAAAACCTTTACCCGCAGGAGAAAGGTTCTTCAGCATCTGAATATGAATAGAATCAGGCCCTGGAGCGGAGGACCGTGATCGGCCAAGTGCGTTTTCGAGTTCCCGCATGGTGAACGGGGCATTATAATTTTCACAATTCGAGGAGCGGAAGTTAGGTGGCCTAGCCTCCTCTGCCTGTTTGCAGGGGAGGAAGGCAGGGTGGTAATGAGCGGAGCTCGAAACCTCTGTGAAAAAGCGGCCGAAGGCATTGGAGACACCCTCAGGGGCCACAAGGACGTCATTCGCGACCTTCAAGCCAGAAACTGGGGAGTGGATCGTAGTGCCAGATAGCCGGCGCAGGCTACCCCAGACAACAGAAGAAGGAGTAAAACTGTTGAAGGTGCTTGTGAAAGCAGCCCAGCTGGCTTTCTTGCTTTCTTTAATAATACGACGACACTGAGCACGTAATCGTTTATAATTAATACAATTCGCCACTGTAGGGTGGCGTTTAAAGGTGCGTAAGGCACGTCGACGAGCACGTAAAGCGTCTCTACATGCTGCGGTCCACCAGGGGACCGGTACGCGACATGGAGAAGAAGTAGGGTGAGGGATGGAATATTCAGCAGCAGCGAGAATGACTTCCGTGAGGTGTGCGACCTGACGATCGCAGCTTGTGAAGGTTTGATCCTGAAAGGTTGCCCTGGAAGAGAAGAGCCCCCAGTCTGCCTTGGAGATGGTCCAACTAGAGGAGCACGGAGAGGGAGTATGCTGCAGGAGATGGATAACACACGGGAAGTGGTCGCTCGAATATGTATCAGCAAGTGCATACCACTCAAACCGGCGTGCAAGTTGTGGAGTACATATAGAGAGGTCTAAATGGGAATAGGTGTGAGATGTGTCCGAAAGAAAAGTAGGGGCGCCAGTATTGAGGCAGACAAGATTGAGCTGGTTGAAAAGGTCTGCTAACAAGGAGCCCCTTGGGCAGGATGCTGGAGAGCCCCAAAGGGGATGGTGGGCATTGAAGTCTCCAGTTAACAAAAATGGTGCAGGTACCTGAGCAATAAGTTGCATCATGTCTGCCCTGGTAACGGCAGATGACGATGGAGTGTAAACGGTACAAAAGGAAAATGTAAAAGTGGGGAGAGTAATGTGGATGGCAATTGCCTGCAGGCCAGTGTGCAACGTGATGGGATCGTAGTAAATATCATCCCGGACCAGCAACATAACCCCTCCATGAGCTGGGATACCTACCACAGGGGGTAGGTCAAAACGCACAGAGGTGTAGTGTGCCAAGGCAATTTGATCGCATGGGCGTAGCTTTGTTTCCTGGAGGGCTACGACGAGCGGACGGTGCAAGCGGAGCAGCAACTTCAAGTCCTCTCGGTTGGAGCGAATGCTGTGAATATTCCAGTGAATAAGTGCCATCGTAAGAAAAGGAAGATGAAAAAAGGGGTCACCTCGAAGGCCGCTGAGGGCATGGCTTCGAGCGAGCACCGCCGCCGCTATCAGTAGGCGGACAGTCATCGTCCATTGGGTCCATATGTTCATCGGCCATCTCGGGAGGATGGTCGGGAGGGGGAGCTTCCTCCGCCGGTGAACGGCCAGATGTACGGCTACCAGCGGTGCGGCCAGGCGAAACGGATGACGGCCTGGGGCGGCAACCGCTGGGTGGTGCAGGAGAAGAAATGCGCCGTGGCGGAGAATGAGAACTGTGCTTCCTATGAGCCTTTTTGGAAGGACGTTTGGTGGAAGTACCGGTCGAAGGCTGGGAGGTCGAGGAACGTAGGAAGTCTGTACGGGATGGTTCTTTCATGAAGGCCCGTGCATCTGACTTCGGGGTCTTCGTCTTAGCAGAAGCTGATGAAGGGGCTGGTGTCTGTGAGGTGATGGGAGGAAGAGGAGACGTCGACCGCACGATCTTAGCACTGGCCGAACGGACGACCGTGGTGCTGAAGGTCAGATCGCATGTCTGGGTTGCTACCTCCCTGGTAGTCCGAGGAGAGGCGAGGACAGTACTGTATTTCCCCGCTGGGAGCAGCGCGGGTTTCCTACTAGCCAATAGCTTGTGAGCAGCCGAGGTGGACACTTTCTCTTTGACCCGAATTTCTTGGATACAGCATTCTTCCTTATAGACAGGACAGTTGCAGGAGGATGCGGCATGGTCACCCTGACAGTTCACACAACGAGGAGACGGAGGTGGACAGTCACCCTCATGGGCATCCCTGCCACAAGTGACACATTTAGCCGCATTGGAACAAGACTGTCGAGTGTGATTGAAACGCTGACACTGGTAGCAGCGCGTAGGTGTCGGGACATAGGGGCGAACAGAAATAACCTCATAGCCCGCCTTGATGCGCGATGGCAGCTTAACACTATCGAAAGTCAAGAAAAGTGTCCGGGTCGGTACAAGGTCATTGTTGACCTTTTTCATGACCCTATGGACAGCCGTCATGCCCTGCTCAGCGAGGAAAGATTGAATCTCCTCGTCAGTCAATCCGTCGAGGGAGCTAGTATAGACTACACCACGAGACGAATTCGAAGTTCGGTGGGCCTGCACCCGGACAGGGAACGTGTACAGGAGTGTGGCCCGAAGCAGTTTTTGTGCCTGAAAGGCACTCTCAGTTTCTAGTAATAAGGTACCGTTACGCAACCTGGTACAAGATTTGACAGATCCGGCTATGGCATCTACGCCCTTCTGGATAACGAAAGGGTTGACAGAGGAAAAATCCTTTCCGTTCTCAGATCGAGAAACGACGAGGAACTGTGGGGCAGGCGGTAGTACTTTTGTCACTGGTGGCTGGTCACGTTTCCGTTTTTGGGCAGAAGTCGAAAGCGATGGAGTAGAATCCATTGCGGAGGAATCCCCCATGATTGCCAGCGTCTCCGATGGCGCGCTCCTTCCTTGTGGGGATCCTCTCAGAGGGCACTCCCGCCTTAGGTGAATGTTTACACCTCAGGTCACACCTCCCGAGAAACAGACGGAGGGACCAATCGGCATGGTCAGAAGGTATCAGCTCAGGCAATCACCCCTCCCCGGGCCTGGCCTTTACCAGGGGGTACGTGCGTGCCTTACATGTCTACCCAGGGCGGGGACTTACGCGTTACCTCGTCACCGGCTACGCGTGCGAACGCGTGGGTCGGCCTTCAGGCACGCACAGGGAGGAAGGAAGAAGAGGAAAAAGAAGAGAGAGAGGGAGAAAGAGGACAGACTGTCTCAAACGCCGAGGCGGAGACCAGAGAAGGCAAGGAGAAGAAGGCAATGAGAAGGCAAGGAGAAGAAGGCAATGAGAAGGCAAGGAGAAGAAGGCAATGAGAAGGCAAGGAGAAGGAGGAGGAGGAGGAGGAGGAGGAGATTAGTGTTTAACGTCCCGTCGACAATGAGGTCATTAGAGACGGAGCGCAAGCTCGGGTTAGGGAAGGATGGGGAAGGAAATCGGCTGTGCCCTTTCAAAGGAACCATCCCGGCATTTGCCTGAAGCGATTTAGGGAAATCACGGAAAACCTAAATCAGGATGGCCGGAGACGGGATTGAACCGTCGTCCTCCCGAATGCGAGTCCAGTGTGCTAACCACTGCGCCACCTCGCTCGGTGGCAAGGAGAAGAAGGCAATGAGAAGGCAAGGAGAAAAAGGCAATGAGAAGGCAAGGAGAAGTCAAGGGAAAGAGTAAGGAAGACAGTGAGGTGGAGAAGAGCAAAGAAAGGAACCAAAAAAAGGAAGGAAGAAACGAGAAGTGAAAAACCAGAAAGACCACAATTATAGGTCATGGAACCGTCCGTCTCCGGACGCAGGCGCTAACTACCCCCGTGAGGGGGATGGACTCCTTTTAGTCGCCTCTTACGACAGGCAGGAATACCTCGGGCCTATTCTAATCCCCGGACCCGCAGGGAGGACCCAAAAATACGTTAGCATAAGATGGCACCATGTGAGTACCCATGGCAGTGCCCAGATTTGTGTATGATTTGGCCTAGGAAATCGAAATAAATGTGGGTCAGCATGTTGCTGGCTAGGAGGATTAAGAAAGACTGGATGGGTTTGGTATTGGGAGGATGCTGGGAAAGTTAGTTTTTCCTGACTGCAAGGAAAGGTGCTGAAGAAAGTAAGCAGTTTCTTGGATGTTGGATAAGAGGTTATGGTCAACAGTTTGGAGGTATTGGTCAACAAAGCTGGACATTAGTTCTGTGGGAGTATTGTAACCAGCCACAGTGGGATGACCAGTAGTAGAACCTGTGAGAATGGATGTGTCAAGTTTGGTAAGTAGGTAAATAGGTAAAAAGTAGGAATGTTGCTGATGTGAGAAGGAAGATGGGTTCACTTGCTAGGTTTTGGGATGAACCTAAGGCCTTGAGGAGCTGCTGGAGATCATATTAGACTTGTGGGATAAGAACATAGGCATAAGGTTTGTAAGCAGAGATGTCTGAAAGTTGGTGGAGACTCTCAGCACATAGTAGCATGGATAAAAGTCTGCTGCTCACTTCTAGTTACCACCACTACTCTTAACGCATCTCCCAGTGAAGGGGACAGTGTTACTCTCTGATCTTCAAATAGCTGTTTCTTCCACTACAGTAGAAGTCACATCTTTGGTCTCTACATCTGGTGTCAGAAGTATCTACTGCAAAGTCAGCTGCTGCCATTCGTTGAGAGGATGCTCCAGCTGCGACATCACCAACAGTTCTGGCCTATGGTTTAATGGTATGAGTGTGACGAGTGGGCGTTATATTTTTCAGGCCTTTGTTGCATTGTTCTTGTGCACAGCTGTGATGGATAGGCCTAAACTGCATAGGAATTTGTGGATATGGTTTGAGAAATGAGAGGGACCTGGATATCTGTCACTGTTTAGGAGGAATTGTAAAGAGTAATATTTACAGATAGCTAGATGTCAATATTGTAATTTAATGGTTCATGAATTACTTTGTATGCAGGCAGAGCCAGCTAAGTGTAACACATGCTGATATTATGGGCATGAAGCACATCAGTGCTCAGTCGCAATGGGCTATTATCTGTTGTAGGAATCAGTGTCACTTTCCTTGTATGTCTGTCCAAATGTATTAGTGTAGATGTCCTTACTTTGGGGTGTACTTTGAGTATGTGGTATTGTCAGATAGAGGTTGCACAAACACCATGACATAAGCAATGGTGATGTATGAATAAACCAAAATGTTGATGAAGAAGTTGGCTGCATTATTGGAGAATACCACGTTACAAAGACAGGTAGACCCTTTAAAGGCAGGCAGTGAAGGTCGACAAGCTGGAACTGAGAAGACAAAAGCTTTGTGCAGAACTATGAGTTTATACAGAATGTAAGAGTTGATAAAAATATTTTGCACGAGTCGGAGCCCAGGATGTTAGATGTATTTTTAAGAGGGCTTTCATCCAATATGTCGACAAGAGTGTGGGTAGAAAATATGAACAATTTATCTGCTGCCAATAAGATTGCTATGCAGCTGGAGTAGGTGCTAGCGCAGGATAAATGGAATGTATTTTCCTCCAAAAGATGATGATGATGATGATGATGTAGGTTTAGACATAAGGGCCACGGTCATAAACAATGCTGCCAGCCACAATTTTACGAATGCGCGATAGTGGGGCATCGAGTGTGTGACTGTCAAAACAGCAAGCAAAGTGAACAGGGTCATGATAAGTATTTGTTAAATGTCAGTGGGAATACCTCAACTGCCAGATGGTGTTCCCAGTAAAACAGAATACTGCAAAAGCATATGTAAGAGGAAGAGTGCTTCTTGGTGGGTATGGCAAACAGAATGGAACACAGGCTTTTGGAAAACACAGGAGCTCATGTGTCAGTAGCTAGTCTGGACCTACTGGGTAGGAAGAAAGTGAATTTTCTACAATATATATCAAATGCAAAAGGTTGCAATGATGTGGCATCTTTGGGGCCAGCATGCTCAATTTCTGTATTGGAGCAAGAAATTTTTGGGAATATGTGGAAGTGTTACTTCCTGTCAGTGAAGGGTACTGTGCAGTCATAGTATTGAACTTTCTGAATAAGCAGAATGCAAAACTGATCTTTTGCAGCATACGATGTGGAATCCAAAATTTTCTGGCCTGGTGCTGTCATCTGTAAAGTAGGAGTAGCAGATCTTTGCACCACTAGGTGGCGAGAGCTGCGTATCTGATGAGTCAGTGTGCGGAGTGGCATTCAGCTGGGAGCACATGTTGCATGTCCACAGTGATTTGCGTAATACTCTGTGTTTGGTGTGTGGCAATTTTATGATGGATCCATGAACAGAACAGCGTGTGTGTATCAAATTCTGTGCAAATCTCGGGAAAAGTGCTATGGAGATCCTTGGAATGATTCAACAAGTGTTTGGGGGACAGAGCATGGGCCGTACGTGTCTATTCGAGTGGCATGCTCAGTTCAGGGCTGGCCATACAGACGTCGAAGATGATGCTCACACTGGAAGGCCCATTAGCCGCACAACGCCAGACATTGTTGTCCAACTTCAACAATTGGTTCATGCTGATCGACGTCGAACCATTCAAGACCTTGCGGATGAAGTGGGTATTGGTTATGGGACATGTCAACGAATGGTGACTGAAGAATTGGGAATGCATCGTGTTGCCGCGAAATTTGTGCCAAGGATCTTGACTGCCGATCAGAAGGCACACTGTGTTGAAGGGTGCACAGACCTACGTCACACCACATCTGATGATCCTACCTTCTGGATTTGCAATTATGACCCAGAGACAAAGCAACAATCATCCCAGCGGAAGAGCCCGAGCTCTCCAAGACCCAAAAAAGTGAGACAGGTGAAGAGCATGATCATCGATTTCTTTGATACCAAGGGAATTGTGCACAAAGAATTCGTCCCACCCAACCAAACAGTGAATTTCTCGTATTACTGTGACATTTTGAGATAGTTCCATGGAAACGTGCGGCGATGATGGCCAGAACTTTGGTATCAAGGGAACTGGCTGCTGCATCACGACAATGCGCCCTGTCACACATCCTTGCTCACCAGGACCTTTTTGGCAAAAAACAACATGGCGGTTGTACCCCACCCACCATACTCGCCAGATTTGGCACCTTGCGACTTCGCACTATTCCCAGAACTGCAACTCAAGTTGAAAGGCCATCTGTTCGACACTCTAGAGAGGATTTAAGAAGTATCGCTAGTGGTGATAAACACCCTCAAAGAACAGAACTTCCAGAAAATGTTTTACCAGTGGCAGCAGCACTGGGACCGGTGTCTACGTGCGGATGGGAACTACTTCGAGGGTTATGGTGATCATTAGTCCAAAGGTAAGGTTTTCAACAGATGGCAGCACCAGTCCCGAAAATTTTGGATAGTACCTCATACTACTGAATTCATGGCACGTTGTTCCAGCTGGGAGTGACATCTGCAAATAGAATCTTGTCACCAGGTTCGCTGATCATGAAGGTGGAACTGAATAAACTACAGACATGTTCATTACAGCTCAGTTTACATGATAATGTGCCAAGAGTACAGGAAAATTATTCTGAGGGAATGTTTGTACTGACCTACTGAACAATGTGTTGTGTGTTATAGAGCCACTGCAACACAACGACAAGCTGGATACTTTGCTTTATATTGTGCATAGAAGTGTGGCATGCATGCTGGAAACAGATGGATATTACATGCTTCTGCTGAAGTGGATCTGCCAAAAGGGTTAGTGGTTTCTGAGTTAGAGGTCTTATAAGAGGACAATTGGGATAGGACAATTGGAGATCTTTGCCACAAGTAAACGGTCAATGTATCTGCATTGTGCAAGAAAGTAAAGCACTTAAAAGGAAGGGATGGATCAACTATGGAGGGTTTGTTAATATGCTTTGCAGATTTGTTCAGTCCTAGTCAACTATTACCAGCAACACCTGTGACACGCCATAAAATCCCTACAGAGTATAAGCCTCCAGTCTACAAGAAACCATACAGAATTCTCAGGCACCTGCAACCTTTAAAGGAAGAATTCATCTGTCAGCTGTCATCTGATAGCATTATTGAGGGAAGTGACAGTCCATGGGATGCAGCCAGCATCATTTCTCCAAGGAAATCATCAGTTGGAACAGAGAAACATAGGTTCTGTTGCAGTTACCGATATCTATAAGCAAGAACAGTCATAGATGCAAATCATTTTCTGAACATAACAGTGACTTTAGACAGCCTAGTGTAATGGAAGTACTTCTTCATGATAGATTTAAAGATTGGGAGCAGTTCTAGAAGACTGTCCAAAGGTCACATTTACCATTCCATTGGGACATTATCAGTACTGATGGATGCCATTTACGCTTAAAAATGTGCTGGCCATGTTTCAGAGGTTATTGTATGGAGTAATGAGGGGATAAAAAACACATCACTGTGTGGTCTATATGTTCGCTGTAGAAAGACACCACATGATAAGCATAAATTGCATATATCTAATAAAGGAGAGAGTATGTTCTTACTGTTATTTTTATAATATAATCTGGAATATCATCAACATCAATTGAATAATTACTCTTCAGTGAATTGATGGCATTTAGGAGTTCTGTTGGGCCTTTTAGACTGAGGAACATGTGTTTTCTAGAAATCAAGAGGAACATACACAATAACTGGAGGTTAAGTGATTGTGCTTGGAATGTTTAAAGCACACATCAAAAAAATTTTTGATCATCTTGGTTCCGAGTTTTCCGGAACCTGTACAGAAAATTGGAATAGAGATCAACATAAACATCATTTCCGCCCTTTTTATTGCTTATGAAAACCACACATTGCATGTTGTACCATGATACAGTGAAACCTTCGGAGTTGGTGGTCCAGATTGCTGTACACACTGGTAACTCTAATACCAAGTAGCACCTTGTCTTGCATTGATGCATGCCTGTATTCACCGTGGCATACTATCCACATGTTCATCAAGGCACTGTTGGTCCAGATAGTCCCACTCCTCAATGGCTATTCGCCGTAGATCCATCAGAGTGGTTGGTGGGTCATGTTGTCCATAAACAACCCTTTTCGAATGTTCGATAGGGTTCATGTCTGGAGAACATGACACCCCAGTTGAGCAATGTCGTTCTCCTGAAGGAAGTCATTCATAAGATGTGCACAATGGGGGTGCAAATTGTCATCCATGAAGATGAATCCCTCGCCAATATGCTGCCGATATGGTTGCACTATCGGTCAGGGGATGGCAGTCACATATCGTACAGCCATTATGGTGCCTTCCATGACCACCAGTGGTGTACTTCGGTCCAACATAATGCCACCCCAAAACAGCAGGGAACCTCCACCATGCTGCACTCGCTGGACAGTGTGTCTAAGGCGTTCAGATTGACCGGGTTGCCTCCAAACACGTCTCCGACAATTGTCTGGTTGAAGGCATATGTGACACTCATCGATGAAGAGAACATGATGCCAATCCTGAGCGGTCCATTCGGAATGTTGTTGGACCCATCTTCTCATGGTTGCAAAGATGGACCTCGCCATGGATGATGGGAGAGAAGTTGTGCATCATGTAGCCTATTACGCACAGTTTGAGTTGTAACATGACATCCTGTGGCTGCACGAAAAGCATTATTCAACATGGTGGCATTCCTGTCAGGGTTCCTCCAAGCCATAATCCATAGGTAGCAGTCATCCACTGCAGTAGTATCCCTTGGGGAGCCTGAGCAAGGCATGTCATCAACAGCTTCAGTCTCTCTTATCTTCACCATGTCCGAACAACATCACTTTGGTTCACTCAGAGACGCCTGGACACTTCCCTTGTTAAGAGCCCTTCCTGGCACAAAATAACAATGCAGACACAGTCAAACTGCGGTATTGACCATCTAGGCATGGTTGAACTACAGACAACATGAGCCGTGTACTTCCTTCCTGTTGGACTGACTGGAACTGATTGGCTGTTGGGCCCCATCTGTCTAATAGGCGCTGCTCATGCACGGTTGTTTACATCTTTGGGTGGGTTTAGTGACATCTCTGAACAGTAAAAGGGACTGTGTCTGTGATACAATATCCACAGTCAATGTCTATCTTCAGGAGTTCTGGGAACTGGGGTGATGCAAAACTTTTTTTGGTGTGTGTATTACATATTGAAAAGTGTCACTTTATGTCTCCAGAGATAAATCTATCTAGGTCATGAGATTAGCCAAGATGGCATGAAGACTGACCCACCATCATAAACAAGGAGACAACTTCAAACATTTTTGGGCCTATGTAATTATTATAGAAAATTTGTCAAACAGTTTTCTGAAATTGCTATACCACTGACTCATCTGTTAGAAAAGGATGTGAAATTCCAGTGGTCAACCAACTGTCAGACCACATTCATGAAACTGAAAGAGGTGCTAATAACTAGCCCTAGATTATGAAAAATAATTCATCCTGTTCTGTGACACAAGTAAACAGGTGAGTTGATGCATTCTGAGTCAAAACATCAATGGGAAAGAAAACCCAATGGCATATGCTTCAAGACAGTTGAATAAAGCTGAACAGAATTACTCAGCCACAGAGAAAAAGATGTTGAGTGTTATATATGGTATTACCTATTTCTGTTGTTACCTGTACAGTAGGAAATATAGTATTCAAGACGTTATTAGGGCTAAAAAATCCTTCAAGTGAGGGAATTTGAGTATAAGGTAGTACACAACTCTGGCAAGAAACACAGCATTGCCGTGGGCTTGAGCAGAAAGAAGGAGACAACTTCAAACATTTTTGGGCCTATGTAATTATTATAGAAGATTTGTCAAAGGGTTTTCTGAAATTGCTATATGACTGACTCATCTGTTAGAAAAGGATGTGAAATTCCAGTGGTCAACCAACTGTCAGACCACATTCATGAAACTGAGAGAGGTTCTAATAATTAGCCCTAGATTATGAAAAATAATTCATCCTGTTCTGTGACACAAGTAAACAGGTGAGTTGATGCATTCTGAGTCAAAACATCAATGGGAAAGAAAACCCAATGGCATATGCTTCAAGACAGTTGAATAAAGCTGAACAGAATTACTCAGCCACAGAGAAAAAGATGTTGAGTGTTATATATGATATTACCTATTTCTGTTGTTACCTGTACAGTAGGAAATATAGTATTCAAGAGGTTATTAGGGCTAAAAAATTCTTCAAGTGAGGGAATTTGAGTATAAGGTAGTACACAACTCTTGCAAGAAGCACAGCATTGCCGAGGGCTTGAGCAGAAAGATTAGAGTTGTATAGGCACTTTGGCAGAAGCCTTGCAGAATTCCAAGCAGCGTAGACTACTGACACAGACAACCAATTATCTAAGACACAGCTGCAGTTCACTGTCACTGATGGGCTGTTGTGTAAGATGACAAAATTTGGGCCGTGTCTTTTGAAACCTGCAGCTTTGAAAGGCAAAGTGTTAAAGGACGTGCATTATCATATGTTAGCAAGTCACTGACGGCAAGAACAACTGATTGTTTAATAGCTGAGTAATATTGGTGGAGGGTGAGGAGACAAGATGTTGGACACTAAGAAATTGTGTACCACATGTACAACATGGTGGTCTTAGTCATCATCACAAACCACAGACAGATTAAAATACTGGATTACATCAGGCATTAGAGTATCATGCAAAAGGAAATGGGAACTTTATCTGCTCTCAAAAACTGACAGCAGTCCAGAATTTTTTTGTTATTTAAAAAAAATACAAGTTAGTTTTGAAACATGTCATAAAAGAGACAAAAATTAAGGAAAATGACAAACATATTATGAAGCCCTCCAATAAAACTAAATCCATGTGGAAAGCTGTGCAGGATCTTATGGGGAAGAAGACAACCCACTAAAATATTGTGATAGCGCACAACGGCAAGATGTCACTAATCCTGGTGTAGTGCTTCGAGAATTTCGGCATAAATTCTAGAACCACTCGGCCTTCCACCATCTTGAACACACAATATTTTAGATGTGAGTGGGGAGAAATGAACCCTATCTACTGCACGTCACCTGTCTGGGTGTGCAG
Source organism: Schistocerca cancellata (assembly GCF_023864275.1). Lineage (NCBI taxonomy): Eukaryota > Metazoa > Arthropoda > Insecta > Orthoptera > Acrididae > Schistocerca > Schistocerca cancellata. The sequence continues at coordinate 149,728,371 of NC_064631.1, read as the reverse complement.
GTCAGAAGGTTATCATAAGAAGAATGTAGTCACGGCAGTCGAACGGCACCAACAAGTACTTGTCGGTTGGTCCATGGAAGTTGCAATGAAAATGCACGGCAAAACCAAGGAACTTCTGTGTTATTCTGTGCTGTTTTGTAATTGTGACTATTGTTAGTGATGAAAGAACAACTGAGTGAAAAAAAGATTTTTAGTAACTTTCAATTTGAACTTGCTGGAGGCAAGATATGTGTATGATTTCTGTGATTGTTAAACCAAATCTGTAGTAAATGTGTCTTAATTGTGTCTAATGTGAAATGACACAGGCGACTTACAAGAAGTCAAATATTTATGTGAGAAAAGACAATTTGCTCTTATGAAAGTTGAAATATACCGGCAGTGAACTAAAAGTATTCTTCGAGTACCTACTTATTTCACAATTAAAGAGTGTCTTATATATTCCTTTAACTAACATCATTCCTTGGAGAAGAAGTTTTGGGAGACTGACGTAGCCAGCTATCCAGACAAGATGATCTGCTGTGCATACCAAGTAAGTCGACGTGTATAAAAGAAGTGGGAAGGTTGCAATCCAACTTCACACATTCTTGTCATCAAAAACATTAGAACATGGTAACCAGTGAAAAAGAACTCAAGAAACAGGAATTTTAAGACCAAAAAATGAGAAAAGTGGATGTTGTATGTTGCCATAGCAACTAAACCAAACCCGATAAAGGATTTGCTCTGAGACTTCAGGGCATGCTTGAGTATTCAAAAGAGAAAAAATTTGAATTGAGAAATAGTGAAGAAGATTCCAGTGTGTTTCTCTAAGAAGAAATACACCAATATCACTTTTAGACTTAGAAGATATGGTGCAGGGAATGGATAGCTCTCACACACATCGAGGGGATGCAGACGCGGAAACCAACATCAGGCACCGCCGGCTCCAGTTGCTGTTCACCGGTGCTGACCCATTTCCACATCCGTCCACCAACAACTACGCAGAAACCAACAACCGATGCCACTGGCACCAGTTGCTGTTCACAGGTGCTGATTACACATCCATTCATTGACGCAGCCCGTATTCTGTGCAGGGTGAGCAAAACAGAACTTAATTGTTTTAATACAACATGGTATGAACTGTTGAATGAACTTCATTAGTGTAGTTATTATAATTAAAGTTAATTTTTAGGTCCTCACAAGGTCTAAAGCTTGTAAAATTATGGATCAGGAACAGCAAGTTGGGGAAACTTCAGAACCAGTCATGGCTATGAAAATTAGTAAAGAAGGGCCAGACTGGTCTGGGTTAGTAAATCTAATCAAAGCTCAAAATGCTACTTTAAGAATGGAACTAAGTGCGACTTTAAGTGAAAAAATAGATACCCAGAGTGAAGCTTTAAGTAAAGAACTAGGCTTGATAGATTCTCAATTAAATTTGTTGAATGCCAAAGTCGTCGCACAGAGCAAAGAATTTAGTAATCTACGCGAAGGCATGGATGTTTTAAAGACTCAATTTGACACCCTCAATAGTAAAGTAGAAAATTTGAAATTAGATTTAAAGAAAGAATTAACCAATTCATTGGACATTCATGTAAATCAACTGTTCACTTTTTTCTTTTTTTTTTTTTTAGGGCGCAAAACTGCTATGGTCATTAGCGCCCGGTCCGTGACTTAGGAAACAGTAAAAAACAGAAAATGGAAACCAGCAGCAATGGGAACGAAACAAAAAATTGGAGAAACTAAAAGCAGAAGGAAGGCTTAAAAATCCACTACAGAAAGGGGGTGGTTGTCCCCAAAAAAGCTTCAAATGACTGATGTCATTTCACTGGCACTAATAAACTCGAGAACGTGACCGGCCAAGCACGTGTCATCTGCTAAAATTGACGATATATCAGGCGACAGCTGTAGACGGGCGCGTAACGGAGTAAAATAGGGGCACTCAATTAAAAGGTGTCTTACCATCCACAGCTGAGAGCAGTGGGGACAGAGTGGGGGAGGATCGCCGCTTAAAAGATGTCGATGGCTAAAAAGACAGTGCCCTATCCGGAGTCTAGTTAAAATTACCTCCTCCCAACGATGCGTTCGGGAGGAAGAGGTCCAAGCACAAGGAAGAGCTTTCACATCCCGCAATTTATTATGGGGAAGTGTCGACCAATGTGCGTGACATAAAAGAACAACACGACGACATAAAACGCTCCGTAGATCGGCAAAGGGAATCGATTGAATAGCTGGCCGAAGAAGAGAGACTGCAGCCTTGGCCGCTATATCGGCCGCCTCATTTCCACAGATACCAACGTGTCCCGGGAGCCAGAGGAACACCACCGAGACGCCCCCCAGGTGGAGCAAGCGCAGACAGTCCTGAATCCGGTGGACCAGAGAGTGGACAGGGTAAAGAGCTTGCAGACTGAGGAGAGAGCTGAGAGAATCTGAACAGATAACATACTGTATCCGCTGATGGCGGCGGATGTAGTGGACAGCCCGGAGAACAGCGTAAAGCTCCGCAGTATAGACCGAACACTGGTCGGGAAGCCGAAAGTGATTTGGGGTGTCGCCAACAATATAGGCACTCCCTACACCAAACGATGTTTTTGAGCCATCAGTGTAAATAAATGTGCCTTCCTTCATTTGTGCACATAGAGCAGAAAATGCCCGACGATAAACAAGTGAAGGGGTACCATTCTTGGGAAACTGACAAAGGTCACGGAGCAGGCAGATCTGGGGACGGAGCCAAGGCGGTGCTGTACCCCAAGTTGTCAAGAAGGTTTTAGGAAAGCGGAAGGAAAGAGAATGGAGCAGTTGACAGAAGCGGACTCCCGGTGGTAGTAGGGAGGAGGGGCGGCCTGCATACCCTACATCAAAGGAGGCGTCGAAAAATATGTCATGGGCTGGATTAGCAGGCATGGAAGACAGATGGCTAGCATAACAACTCAGAAGGACAGCTCGCCGATTGGACAGCCAAGGTTCAGCTGTCTCAGCATAAAGGCTTTCCACTGGGCTGGTGTAAAAAGCTCCAGACACTAAACGTAATCCACGGTGGTGGATAGAGTCGAGACGCCGAAGAATAGACGGCCGAGCAGAGGAGTAGACTATGCTTCCATAGTCCAATTTCGAGTGCACTAAGGCACGATAGAGGTGGAGAAGGACCACTCGGTCCGCTCCCCAGGAGGTACCATTCAGGACACGGAGGGTGTTGAGGGATCGCAGACAGCGAGCCGAAAGATAGGAAACATGGGAGGACCAGCATAGTTTTCTGTCAAACATAAGACCCAAGAATTTAGCGATGTCCGAAAACAGAAGGTTGACAGGTCCTAGATGTAAGGAGGGTGGAAGAAACTCCTTACGTCGCCAAAAATTAACACAAACGGTCTCACTGGGAGAAAAATGGAAGCCGGTTTCGATGCTTCAAGAGTGGAGGCGATCGAGACATCCTTGAAGACATCGTTCAAGAAGGCTGGTCTGTTGAGAGCTGTAGTAGATCACAAAATCGTCCACAAAGAGGGAGCCCGAGACATCAGGAAGGAGACAATCCATAATTGGATTTATGGCGATGGCAAACAGTACAACACTCAGCACGGAGCCCTGCGGTACCCCGTTTTCTTGGGAGAAAGTACGGGAGAGAGTAGTGTTCACCCGCACTCTAAATGTGCGCTCTGCCATAAATTCGCAAAGAAAAAGGGGCAGCCGACCTCGAAAGCCCCAAGAGAACAGTGTGCGGAGGATGCCTGTCCTCCAACAGGTATCGTATGCTCTCTCCAGATCAAAAAATATTGATACTGTTTGGCGTTTCCGGAGAAAATTGTTCATGATATAAGTGGAGAGAGCAACAAGATGGTCAACTGCAGAACGATGCTTTCGGAATCCGCATTGGGCAGGTGTTAAAAGACTGCGGGACTCCAGCCACCAAGCTAAACGGCAATTCACCATACGCTCCAAAACCTTACATACACTACTCGTGAGAGAAATGGGGCGATAGCTAGAGGGGAGATGTTTGTCCTTTCCAGGTTTCGGGACAGGAATGACGATAGCTTCCCGTCATCGTCTGGGAAAAGTACTGTCGGTCCAAATTCGATTATAAAGGCGAAGGAGGTAACGCAGACTATGGGTTGATAAATGCAGCAACATTTGGACGTGGATACCATCCAGTCCTGGGGCGGAAGAGCGAGAAGAAGAGAGTACATGTTGGAGTTCCCGCATGGAGAAAACAGTATTGTACCTTTTGCGTTTTTGAGAGGAGAAAGCAAGAGGTCGCAATTCCGCTGCACGTTTCTTCGGGAGAAACACTGGCGGGTAATTTGAAGAGCTCGAAATCTCAGCAAAGTGCTGACCCAATGAGTTAGAAATTGCGACGGGGTCCACTAGTGTATCATGCATGACAGTGAGCCCAGAGACCGGGGAGAAACTAGGTGAGCCTGAGAACCGTCGAAGCCAACTCCAAACTTCCGAGGAGGGAGTGAAGGTGTTAAATGAGCTAATAAAGAATTTCCAGCTTCCCTTCTTGCTATCGCGGATGACGCGACGGCAGCGCGCACGGAACTACTTATAGCGGATACAGTTGGCCAAAGTAGGATGGTCTCGGAAAACGCGAAGAGCACGTCGCCGCTCACGTAGTGCATCACGGCATGCCTCGTTCCACCAAGGAACTGGGGGGCGCCGGGGCAATTCGGAGGTGCGTGGTATTGAACGTTCCGCAGCTGTAAGAATAACGTCAGTAATATATGTGACCTCATCATCTACGCTGGGAAAGTGACGGTCATCGAATGTTACGAGAGACGAAAAAAGTGTCCAATCGGCTTGGGCAAACTTCCAGCATCGCGGGCGCATATATGGCAGTTGAGGCTGCAGTCTAAGGACACATGGAAAGTGGTCACTCGAATGTGAATCATCAAGGGCGAACCAGTCGAAGCGCCGAGCTAGTGGAACAGTACCGACTGAAAGGTCCAAATGGGAGAAATTTGTCGTGGAGGCAGACAAAAATGTAGGGACCCAAGTGTTGAGGCAAACTAGATCTGCTTGGTGGAAGACGTCTAGCAATAGCGAGCCACGTGGACAAGGATGTGGAGATCCCCAAAGTGGGTGGTGGGCATTGAAGTCCCCAACGAGCAAACCGGGGGGTTGAAGCTGACCAAGAAGACGAAGGAGATCAGCTCGTGCCATTGGTGTGGACGATGGAATGTATACAGTACAAAGAGAAAAGGTATATCCAGAAAGGGAAAGACGGACAGCAACAGCTTGGAAGGAGGTGTTTAAGTGGATTGGGTGATAATGGAGAGTATCATGGAGAAGAATCATGAGGCCTCCATGGGCTGGAGTGCCTTCAACAGAGGAGAGATCAAATCGGATGGACTGAAAATGGGGGAGAACACAGCGGTCATGGGGACGCAGCTTTGTTTCCTGAAGACAGAAGATGACCAGTGAGTAGGATCGTAAGAGGATCGACAATTCATCCCGATTGGCTCGAATGCCGCGGATGTTCCAGTGGATGATGGACATAGGGTGAACAGAAAATGAGGGAATGTGACCAAGGTTGCCGTCAACTCAACGACTGCTCAGAGCTTGCGACCGAAAGCATGGAATGGCATTCAGCCGAAGGCAGAAGATCCTGATCCACAGGTTGTTCAGGAGCAGCTCCTGCCACCAGCGATCGGCCGGTTGATCGGCCGCCAGCAGTGCGCCTCGGCGACACAGAAACAGCTGAGGGCGATTTCCGCCAGGTGGTGCTGTAGATGGGGCACGCCTTGGCGGAGGAGGAGATGAATTGGGTTTCTTAGTAGCCTTCTTGGAAATATGATGTTTAGATGAAGGAGGAACCGATGGTTGTGAAGTTGGGGTACGTAAAAAAATCTTCACGAGTATGCTCTTTTTTCGAAGTCTTGGTGTCTGACTTTTGGGCTCGAGATTTAGCAGAACCCGATGAAGGGTGAGCCATAGAGTGAGCAGGCAAAAGTGGTGAGGTCAAATGAGCGATCTTTGCGCTGGCCGATCTGACGACCGTGGCACTAAAGGTGAGGTCACAAGTCTGCGTGGCCACCTCCTTTGTTGGCCGAGGAGAAGCAAGGGCAGTGCTGTATTTTCCTGTCTGAGGCATGGTGGGCTGTCGACTGGCAATAATTTTCGAGCAGCAAAGGTTGACACCTTTTCCTTCACTCTGATTTCCTGGATAAGCTTTTCGTCTTTAAAAATGGGGCAATCTCCAGAGGAAGCAGTGTGGTCACCCATACAGTTGATGCAGCGAGGGGATGGAGGTGGACAAGCACCCTCATGGGCATCCTTGCCACACGTAACACATTTGGCCGGATTGGAACAGGACTGGCTGGTGTGATTGAACCGCTGACACCGATAGCAACGCGTAGGGTTTGGGACGTAAGGGCGAACGGAAATTATCTCATAGCCTGCTTTGATTTTCAATGGGAGTTAAACTTTGTCAAATGTCAAGAAGACAGTGCGGGTTGGAATGATGTTCGTGTCAACCGTTTCATAACTCTATGAACAGCCGTTACGCCCTGGTCACACAGGTAGTGCTGAATTTCTTCGTCAGACAATCCATCGAGGGAGCATGTATAAACGACTCCACGTGAGGAATTTAAAGTGCGGTGCGCTTCAACCCGGACAGGGAAGGTGTGGAGCAGTGAAGTACGCAGCAATTTTTGTGCCTGGAGGGCACTGACTGTTTCTAACAACAAGGTGCCATTCCGTAATCTGGAACAAGACTTTACAGGACCTGCAATTGCGTCGACACCTTTCTGAATAATGAAAGGGTTGACCGTGGAGAAGTCGTGACCTTCATCAGACCGAGAAACATTAAGGAACTGTGGCAACGATGGAAGAACTGTCTGTGGCTGAGACTCAGTGAACTTACGCTTGTGAGCAGACATAGTGGAAGGTGAGGAAACCATTGCGGAAGAATCCCCCATGATTACCGGCGTCTCCGATGGCGCGCTCCTCCCTTGTGGGGGCCCTCTCTGAGGGCACTCCCGCCTTAGGTGATTGTTCACACCTCAGGTCACACCTCCCGACAAACAGACGGAGGGACCAATCAGCACTTTTGGAAGGTATCATCTCGAGTAATCACCCCTCCCTGGGCCTGGCCGTTACCAGGGGGTACGTACGTGTCCTACCTGTCTACCCGGGGCAGGGAATTACGCGTTACCCCGTCACCGGCTACGCACAAAATGCGTGGGTACGCCTTCAGACACGCACAGGGAGGAAGAAAGAGAAAGGGAAAAACAAAGAAAGGGAAAGGAAAGAAGAGAGGTCTCAAACGCCGCAGCGGAGAAAAGGGTAAAGAGAAGAGGTAAGGAAAAGAGAAGGACAAAGGAAGGATGAAGACATACAAGCACAGAAGGCGAAGAATGCGTTACATTTACAAGCGTCCGTCTCCGGACGTAGGCACAAACCATACTCCCAGAGGGGGAGAAAGGGAAGGAAAGAGCCAGAGGTGAGGGGAGGTGGGGCAAAGATGGGGGATAGGGAAGGATGCGGAAAGGGAAGGTATGCAGCCCGGAAAGGAAGGAGGGCCACATTAGCTCGGGGTCCCGTGCTCGCTACGCACGTATCCACAAAAGAATTGTGGACCCCCTGGGGGGAACTGTTCACTGACTTTAGTTTGAAACAGAATGATCAGTTATAAGATTTAGCAAAAAAAGTTAAAATTTGAGATTGAGGACAGATGCATAATGTAGAATCTAAAATCAATGAAAAATTAGGATCTTTCGAAAATGTGTGTAACATTAAATTTAATGCTGTAAAGCAGGGACTTAGTGCTTTAAAAGAAAGTGTAGATAAGCAGAGCTAGTTAGTGCCTGTCATTGAATTGTAAATTACAGCTGTAAGTAAGCGAGTGGATACTGTAGAAAGAAGATTCCAAGAGAAGATAACAAACTCTTATATAGTGAATATAAGTAGTTTGAAGGAACAATTTGAAGGGATTATAAATCGAGAAGTTACCGAGAGAATAACCTCTGGAAACGTTTCGACTACTGCTTCTTACAAACATAATGATACCAGGAAGGTTAAGATGACTTGTGGGAAGACTTCAAACTTATCCAGGATAAACCAGAATATATCGAGAAGTTACCGAGAGAATAACCTCTGGAAACGTTTCGACTACTGCTTCTTACAAACATAATGATACCAGGAAGGTTAAGATGATTTGTGGGAAGACTTCAAACTTATCCAGGATAAACCAGAATATAGAATAAATTCACCTAATGTGCTGTTGACTAGTGAAGTGGTGATTGTTTTGCAGTGGGGAAACATTCAAACAAAATTTAACAAGAAGTACTGGTCTGCACTTGCTCAAGTGATGTTAATGTCAGATCCATGTGATCTGGGCACAGTCATCTATCCCCCAGGGATGTTAACATTCTGAGTTGACAGGCAGAGTTATGACGATCAGATCCCAACTTGTTTTCGGTGTTTCTTCCAAAATTGTTTTCCCACACCAAATTCCCTTCAAATCTTAAACTATTCTGTCATCTATTTCAAAAATCTTAAACTATACTGTAATCTTTACTTGGAAAATGGGATATGACAGTAAAACAAATACCGATTTAGACGAAATAAATGGAATAAAAATATTATGTTTGTGAAAAATATAATGTGATGAACTAAATGACTATTGTACTATAGTGTATAATTTTCTATTTTGTATAGGATATTTTATACATTTTATGAGATGTGATGTAAATGGGAGGGTTTGTATCAATTTTGAAAGGGGTGGGTATTGTAAAGGATGATTTGCACCAAACGATAAATCATTGCTAACGCAAGACACACATCACACCTTTCAGACAACCCTCACAAACAAGTGTGCCTGATTCTTCATCACTTGCCATTTCCATAGGGTTGCTAAGATTTCCTTCGGGGAACTCAAGGGTGAAGGTGGGAATATCCATTCTGTAGGAGACGATTTAACACCAAACTGCCTCCGGCGTCTCAGTCAAATACCTGCAAGGTAGGGATCCTGTGTGTATGTGGATGTGTGTTTATGTAGTGCGATTCTTCGGCCTTCTTATCTGAAGATAATATGTAGGTTATTGGAAACCACAGAAACCAGGAAGGACATCAGCAATAGAAGTTTGTGAATATGGAAAGAGGAAAAAAATAGATAGGTCCTCAAATGAGAAGTAAGAAAGGGTATAAATAGAAATGATTGCTAAGATCGAAAAAGAGGAAGAAGATAGCCCCAAAGACTGGAAAACTTGAACAGTATGGTGTAAGACATGTACCAAATCAGTGGAATAAATCATATTTGGAATATCACTCTCAGGTAACTGAAATTAAGTGCATGGAAGGAAATGAACTTCAGGTACACATTTCAGAATGATGTAGACTAAGTCATGGTGTTCCACGGGGCTCTATTTTAGGTCCCTTTCTTTTTATGGTATACATTAATCATTTCCCATTACACGTTAGGGGTTCAGAACCAGTATTGATCGCAGATGACACCAGTCTATTGATTGAAGGAAGTAAAGAAGAAAATCTTACTGCATCTGCAAAAGATATTACGAAAGAAGTGTCAATGGTTTACCAGAAACAGGCTAATAATTAATCCCGAAAAACATTACTCATGAATTTCCACACAGAACAAGATAGAAATGCACCACAACCAGTAACATGTATAGATAATCAAAACATTAGTGCTGTCGCTGAAACTAAATTTCTTGGGATTCATATCCAGCTCTATAACACATTCCTAAATTCAAAACTAGCAAAAATGATCTATTTAGTAAGAATTCTTTGCAACAATACTTGTGCAGAAACAGTTAGGCTGTATAATTTGCTCATGTACATTCAATACAGAAGTGTTGTATTATATTCTGGGTAATGTACACCAGGCCATAACAGTTTTCAGCAAACAAATAGCAGTTATAAGAATAATGAAAAAAGTTAGCAGCATAAAATCATACAAATCTTTCTTTAAAGATTTTACCCCTTCCATGCATTTATGTAATGGAAGTAGTCATATATGTCAAAAAAAGGATACTGAGAAAAGGAAACCTTTTTCCTCAAAACAAGTGTCTATGATTACAGTATGAGGTCAGAGTGTGACATACTTGTTAGTCAATTTAACATCACAATATGCCAAAGAGGTGTCTATCATGCAGATTACCAAGACATATAAAATCTCTTCCTGAACTACAGAACTTTAAAAAGTCTGTGACAGTCTATCTTCTGCAAAACTGCTACTATTCAGTCTCACAGTATCTTATGCTACGAAAAATGTAATTCGTATCTTTAATTGTATAAATAAGTTATAAATATACAGTACTTAATCAAATTTGTAATTATTAACTTTGTAGATCCAGTTTGTTATAAAAATTTAAAGAATGTATGTTTGATGTTTGTAAAATCAATAGCTAAAAAGGTTTCCTGTCTGATAGTCTGCGTACGATGTATGTACTGAAAAAGCAACTTTTAGGGAAAAAATAAATAAACAAAAATAAATCACTCCAAAGATTACCAGAGGCATCTAAGCCATTTAAATAATGCAATGGTCACTTTGGGTCCATTCAACTTAACACTGACAGGTAGGCACTGTGTGTTAACCATCAAAGACCACTTTTTCCATTATTTCACAATCTTTGCAATCCCAAATCAACAAGCAAGTATTGTGGCACAGGCCATGGTGAACAATTGGTTATTAAAGGTTGGCCTTCCCAACACAATAGTTACAGATCAAGGCACCAACTTTATGTCCTAGTTGATTAAGCAGTTATGCCACATACTGCAAATTTGGAAGCTAAAAACTAGTCCCTTTGACTCTAAATTAAATGGAATAACAGAACATGTCCATTTTACTACCAGTAAAATGTTAACTTATGTGTCAACAATCATCATATCGCACTGAGCTGCGTCTCAGAGTATCAGGGTTGTGACTCTGATATAAGCAACTTGGGAATCCATTGTGTCAAGTGACGGATTTAGCACCACATGCATTGTTACTATAGAATAGGGGATGGTTAGATGGAGGCAAAAATTTGTTGAAGGCAGTGTTTGGTACAGCAAGTGATGATGACATTCAGGTACTAAATAATACACTGGTAGAAGTAAGAGGAGTAACAGATACTGACAGAGCATCTGTGGAACGGCACACCACACAGTTGAAGAAAAATGTGTTCCTTAACACCAGAGTGATACAGGAATTGACCACAGAGCTAACAGGATACATGAAGGTGAGTATGGGAATAGTTAATTGAAATCTGGACAAAGCACAAACTCTATGTAACTTACTGGATGGGAGAATGGCTGTAGCAAAGTTGTGTGATCCTTGACAGACGGCCTAGGTGATGCAAAGGTAGAGGTGACAGCATTGCAGGAGGCAATACATCATGTGATACATGGACAACTAAGTCCCATGTTGCTACCTCCATTACATTCCTAGTGGCAGGCAATGGCCTGTGCTGGGAACTGCATGTAGACAACTTAGTCCCTTTGCACCACAGGCCTGCAGAAGGTGTAGCAGGAATTAATGGCAGAGCTGCAGCACGTAGTAAAACCAACAGAACACAGTTTCTCACTGTTGTATCACATGTCAATCATCAAGATTAATACTGACAGAGCTAAGTTTCACGTACTGGTTCAGTTCCACATGACAAGTGTGAATGCACATTACTAGCACTTCATAATCCACTCTCATCTGGTGAAATGGAGAACCATGGGCAAATTTTTACAAGTGAAAATGCAGGACCTGCTGATAGTCTCCAAAGAGAGACGGGAAACTATTTATTGATGCCAACAGATGAGCTATACTTGTGTTGGGGAGAATCACGAAATGCCCATCTAGGATGGTCCAGACTGGCACATGAACATGTGAAATGCAGTTATTCGTGGGTAAAACAGAAGTGGTAGCTCGCTCTCTCTCTCTCTCTCTCTCTCTCTCTCACACACACACACACACACACACACACACACACACACACCTGCAAAGTGTTGGTGTACATTGGGTTTACTGTGTTTATTCTGGAGGTAGTGACAGTAAACTGTTGCAGACAGGGATAACCTGAAGGAATGACAAGGTTAGAATCGCAGAATAGTTGGATGATAGTCAATGCTATGACCTGTGACAGCAGGTATGACATTCCATCTCCCCCTCGCCTACACTCGAAAAAACATAATAAACCTGATACAACCTTTGTTATATTGGTAACAAATGCCATTAGGCACACATACAACCCAGAATCTGCCCTATTTACATGACACCTTGAAATCAGATCTCCTAAACTCGGATTTTACAGCTTTGCAGAATGGACATACTAGTGCTGAGCAAAGATTTCAGCATGTACAATAGTATCATGATAAGCAGCACAGTAAAATTAAGATCTCAAGTGTCTCACTCTCTGGTATGGTAGTGACTCTGATTTTGCTTTGTGTGACCTTCACTTACCTCTGGAAGAAAACTACACAGCCCCGTGAACTCCCACTTCATCATCTACCAATGGACTGGGTAACCCATAGGAAATGAAATAGAATTTAATAAGCTACTTGGTAAACAAGAAGGTATATGAAGTATGAGGAACAATTGAGTGGAACTATTTTCTGTTACATGATTTGTTAAGGAATTTGCCGAGAAAGAAGAGTTTTGGTAATTTTATTGTATTAGTGGTTTACACAACGTAACATACACTAAGGAACAGCCAATGTACCATGTGGCCATTAGAGTAAGACTGAGAGGAGGAAACTTCTATACTTTTGTATTATTATGTCAACTTGTTAACTTCAGTGTTTTTGTCCAGGCATATAGAAAGGTACAAATCCGGAGGTGAGATTTCTTCAGAGAGTAGTGCCACACCCCTACACTGGAGCACTGAACTGCCTGGCACCAAATCAGCGAAATGACATCATTGGGAGAGAGGTGCCATCCCAGTGGTGACCATGCACTATGAAGTAAGAAGACATATTCAGAGTACAAGAGCACTCATTCAGGAAGCTGACAAAGCTAGTCAACGCATCTTAAGGGCAAAGTTGGAGAACACTACAGCTCTGGCTGAACTGCTTCAGGGGCTGGCTTAACAACATATGAAGTCATCGTCACCCAATGAGGAGACCCAGCTTCTAAGGCCTGTTGTGTCTTTCAGGGTGGGGTGCTGATACTGGAGAAGTACTGGCCAGGAGACACTCATAATTACCACTCCACATCAGACACTCATTCTCAGGTGTTTGCTTATGATATCTGTGCACAACCATATCAACATGTGTTCATGGCACCAGCCACCACAGTCTCCATCAGCTGCTGATTTTGAGATGGGACTACTGCACAGCTATAAGAAGTGGCTCTGAGCTCTATGGGACTTAACATCTATGGTCATCAGTCCCCAGCTATAAGAAGTATCCAATTATCTACCAAAGGACCTCATCTCAAGTAGCAGCAGGCAATCACCTGTGCTAGGGTCAGTACGCACAGGACTTAGCACCTTCATACCACTGGGTCTCATCTGGCTGATACATAGTGCTAGTGGCGACCTCTCTGGTTGGGTGACTACATACTGCTAGTGACCATCCCTCTAGCAGGACACCTGTTCAAGCCTGACGTGGGGTGAACTGTTCTCTCTGTTGCCGTGCACTTGTGTTTGAAGGCTTCCGTTGATGCTCATGACCATACAAGGTGAGAATATGGCTCAACATGAATTGTGCTGCAAGCTAACGGTCTGATTATCATATTTCCTGTGCTGTATTCAGCAGCTCAAGGTGGGCCAGCAGCCTGGACAGTGCTGTCGTACATTAGTCATGGCACATACTCCTACCGACTATGATTGTCCACCTGACAGATGCACATTGCTACCCAGGTGTACCTGCCGAGTTCTGTAGCCCTCTAACATTACACAAGTCTTGACGGATTCTCCTCCAGCAGTGACCACAATTCTGTATCAACCACGAATAAAAGTCTGATTCAGTCAGGGATGTCTTATTAATGGTCCGCCAATTGCTTCCAGTCACCACCAACATACTCAACCTGCGCCCTGGCAAAGGTGGTGGCTTTACTTCCTGACCATCACATAGCTGTTTCCTCTGCCACAGGAAATATCACATCCCCAGCCTTGACAGGGCTGTCATACATTAGTCATGGCCTTGAGTAAGCCTCTGGCTTTTACCGTTTCCTCTTCAGTGCCCACATCTATGTGCTTCCAGTTAACTACATTCATCTTATTACTTCCTTTCTACCTAACTGTCTATCTTTTGTCAATGTCAACAACACAAATTCCTGTATTTTTCACCCTGCTCCAAGTGTGTCCTGACGGTGTTCTCTCTCCGTTCCTATACATCTTTAAACTATCAACATGTCTAAATCTCCTCCTTTCCCATTCCACAGTAAGCTGGTGACACCACCTACCCGGCAGATATCCCACACTCCTTACAGTTGCATGCCAACCAGTTAACCTACTAGTGCAATCAGTGGCTTCCCAAGATAAATCTTCCAAAACAGGGGCAATTATTATACGATATATCAACTGTAGCTTTTACTTAACCACCAATGTACAAAATATCTAATTAATTAACACGCTACAAAAACCTAGGCCTAATCCTTACATGGCAAATAACATGGAAACCCACCTACTAACTATGCAACGCAAAACCGAAATAGGTGAAAACTGTCTACACTGCTAACAGCCCACAATGGAAACTGTACCCCTCTACCAGTCTTCACCCTTACAATGCCTTTCTTGGATGCATCTTCACTTATTCCAATGTCACCTGAATACCTCCTCCTCCTAAATCTATCACTCCTTCCTAATCCTTGAATGACTGATGTGTGACACATAGAGACAAGTAAAAGAACATAGTATTAACTAGTTTTGGAGCTCTGGCTCTTCCTTTGGCATGAAGACAAACATTCATACACAGCCACCCAAATGCACACTACCAGAGCTGCGGTGACACTGATTATTAGAGAGCTGATAGCCTATTTTAGATATTCTGTTATATGGTTCAAATGGCTCTGAGCACTATGGGACTTAACATCTGAGGTCATCAGTCCCCTAGAACTTAGAACTACTTAAACCTAACTAACCTAAGGACAGCACACACATCCATGCCCGAGGCAGGATTTGAACCTGCGACCGTAGCAGCAACGCGGTTCCGGACTGAAGCGCCTAGAACCGCTCGGCCACAACGGCCGGCTTTCTGTTATATGATTAGTATGTGTGGTTGCCATGTTATTTGACATTTGAGGATTAGTTCTTTGTATTTTAGTGTGTTAATTAATTATATATTTTATTAATTGATGGTTAAGTAAAAGTCACAGTGGTGATAGGTGAACTGGTTAGTACAGAGCTATAGGGACTGAGGGACAACTGCAGCATATGGTAGGGGACTACGAATGTGGTGTCATCAGCATACTGGAGGAGATGGAAAGTAGGAAATTTATCCACGTTGATAGTTTACAGATATATAGGAATGGAGAGAAAACATTGTCGGGATACCATGCAACAAAGAATGGACAACTAGAGAGAAAGAAAGCAATGAGATGGACATGGTCAGGGCATGCTCAGGGTCAAGGGACTGAAAAGCATCATATTTATTTCAAGAATTTGTATATTTGTACTCTTGACTTCTAACAATACTGCAGTACTTCAAAAAAATGAAGTCCGAGTGAGATATCTTGGCAAGTATGAAAAAAATAACAAGGTGAGGAATTGAACAATAGGAAACTGTAGCTGCCAAGTACATTTTACATTGCCACTCTATATCATGATAACCAGCCAAAGAAACATCACAGTTTGTCTTGTAGTTCTAACATGGAAGTCTTCTGAATCCCCAGATCTACTTGTGAATAACTCTGTATATGTAACCCCATAAACGAAGAATATGTGACTTGGTGTCTCACTGGTACAGTGCAGACTATGGATCCTAATGTCTTGTGTAAAATCCAAGGTCATTTCTAAGATTTTCATCAAATACTGATCACTTCCTTCACCTCTGGCAATATTTGCGTTAAAGATAAAAATATCAAATTGCACTGAGGTTTGTAGTTCACTTTTAAACTGTAGGTCAGCCTATAACTGGGTAGGTAAGTCATTTCAAAGTTGTAAGAAGACAATGGCATACAACCTCCAGTAGGAAAATGTGGAGTTAAGTACTGTGGTGTCCAAACCAATCTTTGGGTTGATGATGCCTTTACATGAAGAGCAGTCATTGATTAAGGAAAACAAGAGGGTAAAAGTTCTTTTAATTTCCAACCTGTCAGAAACTATCTTTACATTAACTTCACAATTTTGTTAGGTGCACATTTATATCTTGATATTTCAACATCAATCTTTGTAGGTACGATTTAGTGGAAACTACAGGCAATCTTTGTTCAGGCGTGGGTGGAGGGTGGGGATGGGGTGGGTTTGGGGAGGGTTACAAAAGTCAATCTTGCATAAAGATATTCAATCTTTCGTCCTCCTTCTTTTTCTTCTTCTCCTCCCCCCCCCCCCCCTCTCTCTCTCTCTCTCTCTCTCTCTCTCTCTCTCTCTCTCTCTCTCTCTCTCTCTCTCTCTCTCTCTCTCTCTCCAACCCACATATTGTCTTACCGTACATGAGGTTAGTAAAGGCAACAATGGAAAATCATGGATGGAATAATGACAATATGGAAAGTGGAAACGATAGACTGTTGCTCACCACGCAGGAGGCATTGAGTCGCAGACAGGTACAATGAGAAACAATGCCAGAAATATTCAGATATCGGACTAAGTCTTTCACCAGATGTAGAAAAAAAAACCTACATTCACAAACTCAACTTACACACATATGGCCATTGTCGTCTCCAGACTCTAAGGCCCAAGTGTGGCTGCATCTGCAGTGATCAACAACCTTTGCTGGGGTGGGTACTAGGGATATAGAAGAGGCGGGGGCACGGAGAGGGGGGACAGGAAAGTAGAGGTGGGAGCATGCAGGAATGTGGTGGACACAGGATAAGCTTGCTAGGTGCAGCATCGGAAGGATGTGATGAAGTGGGAGAGAAGAGTGAGGGGGGGGAAAGGGGAGAGGAGAAAAGTGGAAATATATATGCAGGTGCTTTGGCAGCATAGAAGATGTGTGCAATATTGGAGTGGGAACAGGGAAGAAGATAGCCCAGGTGGATGACAGGCGTCAGTGGAGGGTGGGACCTAAGGAGATATGGGAACTAATGATATGTTGTGGGGAGAGTTCCCACGTGCACAGTTCAGACAAGCAGGTGCTGGGTGGAAGAATCTACATGGCACAGGCTGTGTAGCAGTTGTCAAAGTGAAGCATACTGAGTTGGGCAGTAGAGTCCTGCATGACCGAGTAAGCGAGCACAAAATACGAGATGGGGCGAGCACACCCTAACTGGATAGGCTGCCTGCACTAGTTCTAGTGACCGAGCATAGAAGCCGTGACCGAATACGTAGCACGCAGCTTCAAACACATTACACGTGTCATTATCCGTGTGAGACTGCAGCCAGTACGGGCTTCTCATTTGTGGTCTCTCTCTCTCTCTCTCTCTCTCTCTCTCTCTCTCTCTGCAATCATGCAGTGCGAGGAAACCAGTGCAGTAAGACGTAAGATTGAAATCAATGTTTACACGTTGAAGAGACGGGAAGGTCTAAAAAGCCAAGTACGGAGCATATTTTTGGTGGTTGTAGACGAAAACAGTGCGTCTAGTGGGTACGTATCGTGCATAAACTGCTCCACATTATTGTGTTTCCAATCGCGAACCACTCTTTTAAAGAAACACAGTTGCAAGAAACCTCACAAAGATACAACTCCTTCAGGAATACCGGCAGTAATAAAAAATAGTATTACAGCAAAGTGTGTTGCAATGTGTGCTAAAGATATGTGACCTTTTAATGCTGTTTGCAGTGAAGGTTTCAGAGAACTAGGCCAAGAATTAATACATCTAGGTGCGCATTATGGAAAAGTTAACGTGGCAGGTGCCATGCCACATCCCTCTACTATAAGCAGACATGTCAAAGAACAAGCTGATGCAATACGAAACAGTATAATGCCTTCTGTTATTGCGGAAGTTATTAATAAAACGTGCTGCGACAGTTGATATGTGGACTGATTCGCATAATCAGGCGCACTATTTGACGCTTACATTTCATTACATTAACACAGATTGGTCTCTTGTGATCAATGTTTTATTTACAACAAAATTCGTGGACGTTAGGAAGACGGGAGTAAATATTATAAAAGAAAGTGCTCTATGAATTTAGCTGTGTAACATACCCGTTCTTGGAAGCGTTACTTTTGTATTAAAAGAGAGAGAGAGAGAGAGAGAGAGAGAGAGAGAGAGAGAGAGAGAGAGAGAGAGAGAGAGAGAGAGGCGTTGGATTTGTACAGTAAAGTACAGAGCAGCGAGCCGGGGCGCGGCGAGGTGAGGCGTCAGCGGAGACCGGCCATGCTCGGTTATCCGCGTGTCCGGAATCCGGACATCAGACATGGCGCGAGTACGTGACCGAGCCGAGTCGTATGGGGCCGGACACGAGCGGCTCGGTCCCCCCGTCAACAGGCGAGCCGTGACCGGTCAAACACGGAGCGTTGCAGCACTCTATTGGGCAGCATGCCTAACAACTGTGTAGTCCAGCTATCTCTTGGACACAGTTTGGTGGTTGCCACTCTTGCACACAGACAAACTGTTAGTTGTGACGCCCATGTGAAATACAGCACAGTGTTGCAGCTAAGCTGGTAGATCACATGACTGCTTTCAGAGGTGGCCTACCTTTGATGGGCTAGGAGATACCTGAGACAGGACTGGAGTATGTGATAGTGGGAGTATGTACAGAACATGTCTTTCATCTAAGACTATTGCAGGGATATGAGCCACGAGGCAAGGGGTTGGGACAGAGGTTGAGTACAGATGGACAAGGATACTGTGCAGGTTGAGTGGATGGCATAATACCATTGTGTGAGTCATGGGGAGGATGGTGGGTAGGGTATTGCTCATTTCAGGGAACAATGAGAGGTAGTCAAAACCCATGCAGAGGAAATGATTCAGTTGCTCCAGTCCTGCATAGAAGTCAGTTATGGGAGGAACGCTTCTTTGTGAGTGGACAGTGGGTATATGGAGGAGGGTAAGTAACTGGGGAGACAAGGTGTGGAAGATCTATTTCTGGACAAGGTTTGCAAGGTAATTTCAGACTGTGAAAACTTCAGTGAGACCCTTAGTATATTTGGAGAGGGACTGCTTCCAGCTGTGACAGTTGAAGTATTGTTGGTACGTCTGATGTGGACAGAGGAAGTGATACAGTCATCCTTCAAGTTGACATCAACATTGACAAAGGTTTCTATTAACAGTAATAACAAACACAATTTAATTAATTAGAAACACTCACTAAGATTTGGAGATGGATTGGATGGATATAAATACTTACAAGAGAGGGGCCATTTAAGAATAAATGTCATCAATGACATGATCAAAATCAGTGTTTTCTTTCCTTTTTTATTAAGCATATTCTAAATGATAATGACATTCTGTATAAGTTTTTCACAAGCACAGTTCAGTGACAAGTTGTATAGAGAGGTATGATATAAACTCAGTTAATAGACTGCAAATATTTGGAGAAAATGTCTATTAACTATAAATGTCACATTATAGCAGTCTTTTGTTACTTTCTTTTTTCTTTGTAATGATTAATTTTTATTTTACATTGACCAAAGAAACTAATAATTGTTTAGAATAACAAAGCAACATTACATCTCTAGTTCAATACAAAAGATATATACTCAACTGTATATATTCTATTTCCCAGATATCTTGTTATTTAGAAAACTAAGGGATACTTTTAACAACATGAGAAATAGCACACACATTTCTTTAACAATATGCTCAGCTTTTCAAGTTTTCAACCTCTTTACGAATATTTTCTTTTGCCTGTGCTTCAAATTTTTCACGAAACTCCTTTGTGGCATATATATTTGGGATCAGCAAGAAACTCTGCAGAATCTAGAAATAGTAAAAGTACTATTAGCAATATAATCATATTTAATTAGGAACAAATGAATATATAATTAACATTTCAGGACACACTCCTAATATATATATATAATTTCTGCAATCAGGCTTGCAATGGTACTGTTATCGGTAATCGATAACAGTTCAAGGTGCAACCGTAACTCCAAAGTAAGAAAATGTGTTATTTCTGAATTATAAAAAACTGTTTCCAGTAGATGGAGGAGCAACAGCCTGGATGGCTGGCTGACCTGGACTCGTAATGTAAGGCAAAATGGCCTTGTCATGCAGCAATAGGAAATTAAAAAGACTGTATTTCATGGTGGTATGCAGTAACAGAGATCCAGTAAGAGAAACCTGTGTTTCACCTCTTGACCTGTAAATTATGTAATAGAACATTCTGATCAATAAAAACACCATAACTACTTAGATGAATCTAAAGACTGTCACTTTCATCATATACTACTAAAATTGTAGTGAATACTACTGGAAATATGTAATTCTTAGGTGATAAAGTAGTTTTAACAGTACTGTGAGTTTGCACCCAAATTCATCTGCAAAGAAGCTTTGAAGTCAGAAACTTTAAACACCTGAATAACTTACACATTCATTGTACTTATGTTGTATCGGCATTGACTAAACTACAAGCAATAGAAGGAATCACTGATGGGTACTCCATGAAATATTCAGGACAGAGCAGGGCAGGCTGGGTGTATAACAGAAGTACAGGCAGCAGATGAAGCACAAGGCATTTAGCAAGTGAACAGGCAGATTACTGATAATGATGCAGTGACAACAAGGCAAATAGCAAACATGTTTAAAGCAGTCAGAGGGTTACATTACTAAGCTTCCAGATTAAAGGAATGTATTTGATATTATCTAACATGATATAATTTGAAAGTTATTTAAGATAAGATAAGAGATTTTATTGTTTACATATACTCAGAGTAACAAATTATGCTTAAATACTGTTCTAAAAGGATGTGGTTAATTAACATTTAAAGACATATGTATAGCTAAGAAGTATGAGGAAATGTGTGTAAATTATGTTAGTATAAAATTTGTGAAATAAACCTATTTAAATAATTTCTGAAGTACTGGTATAATACACCCCAATTTGGTCTACAAACAGAACCATGAAAAATGGAGGGAACAGATTTTTAGAGTAGTTATGTGCAGTAGAATTATTTTATTGCAACCTGACTTCTCTGGAAGATCTATGGCCTCCTTTACAGTACCCTTACAGTAATTTTTTTCTCATACTGTCAATAAAATAATTGCTGAAATTTGAAACTGTGTCAGCATTGTACTATATAGCAACAACTTATTTCTTTATTACAATCACACTCTATTCTTGTCCCAGTTTCCCTTTTAAAATCCCCAGGCATTTCTCCATTGTTGTCAAGAGTTGTCTATTTAATATATGGTGTATAAGGTTTTGAAGATTTAAAAACTCATTTTAAAACAATACAATATACTCTACAGCACTACTTTTTACAGGATTTTCAGATAACCATGATGATGCAGAAAATTCCTTTTTCATCCTACAGGATACTGTGATGCCTTTAGTGACCCATGGTTTCATTCTGGTAGCCTCAGGATAGTTTCTTAGTAAATACAGCTTTCAATATGACATATCATCATTTGTGAACAAGTCAGTTTTAATATTTATGTCCCTATTTGGAATGCTTCTCTTCTGTCAGTTCCATCCCCAAAATGTAGAGCTACTTCCTCATCACATGGTTTACACTCTTTGAGTCACACTTGCCCTATGCACATCCCTGCTGGAATACTAGAAAGACTTATTTCACCAAAATGCATAGGAAGACAGAGATTAGTAGATGATCACCAGTACTCAACCACTTATTATTTATGTCAAACATTTTGAGAACTACTAAGTTGTCAATAGAAATGTATGAGGTATAGGGCCTAAAGACTGTTATTCAGCAACCATTAATTATTCCTGCCTCATCTCTGAAGGAAAACTAACATCCCTAAATCCTGATTGTTCGTGTTGAGATATCTAAGTTCTTACTGGCCAAGTTGTCACCCATAATGATAGTAAATATGAATATAACCTGCTTTTCTGTACCTTTTAAGTCACTTACAAGTATTTAACATGTTTTGTTAACTGAGAAAACATACTTGCCACAAAAGACAATGAAATATGAACTGTAAATGACAAAAAAGGAATTATATACAGTGAATAATTCATACCTTCAGTCGCAAACTTTTGTATGTATTGTCTGGTAAAAATTCATACTCTTTGCGAATGAGACTCGCATACTCTGCATAACTTTCTGGATCTGTGCCAAGAACAGCTACATCTATGTCCAGAAAATAGTGACAATCCTCATTACCATAGGTGCCACCTGTTTTATGCACTTCTGTGCTGTGGGTTGCGGCAGCTTCTAACAAATTCAACACTTTGGCTCTCAAAGGAGCATCCTGAAATAAAGTATAGGTTATCGAACCACACCACTGAATATTTCATTTGCATACCTATAGCTATAAAACCTTGTTTACAAATTATTCAAATAAATTAGGCAGTTCTGAAAAATAATTCAGTTTGACATTACAATGCTATTTTCAGTATCACATTATGAATATTGCTTGCTTCACTTTCTGTCAAATAGTAAAGCATGGTGATATAGGTCCAATTTTTAATACTTTTAATTATTTTAAAGGATACTTAAATAAAGTAAAATTGTTTTTTGTTTGTCACCAATAAAATAAGGTACAATATAGTTGCCAGGTTAACATAGACTAAGACCGATGTCTTGATTCTTGAAACTTCCTGGCAGATTAAAAGCATGTGCCCAACAAAAGATCATTCATGTTGCTTCCATAATGCAATTAAAGTAGCACTTGAGAGATAAATTTGAAAGACTAGTTTATATTACATGACTTTTTGTGACTATAATGATGGAAATATTTGAGGTTGTTAAAAGCAAAAAAGTGTAAGTGACGAAACCATGATTCTGAGTAAATGAGTTCCAAAGTTTGTATCTAAATTAGAATTTATGTCTATTTTTTACACTGTCTACAATAACCATCACCTGGAGTGATTATTAATGAAGCTACACACATACAATATAAATGAATTAAATTCAGAATGTTGTGCTCAGTAATGTTTTTCCCAGTAGCAGTTACACCCCTCTGCCTCCAAGGACATCACTTGCATTCCTTTGAACCTCATTAATATTGGGTATAAAATGAACCACAACAATTTTCATGTATTACATTAATACATACACATAACTTTTATTGATTATACGTATAATGGGGAGGATAACACAAATGAATAAACAATGTTGTTACATGCAGAAACATAAATATCCAAGGAAAGTCTTAGGTCATACATATACAAAGACTCCTATTTGATTTTATTACAGGAAATGTCTATTTCGGTATAAAAGTTTCTCGGTTCACTTCTCATGTCAAATTCTGATAAAATTCCCAGATTTTGATGATATCCTACATTAGCTTTGTCAGTTTTGGTCCCTGATGAAGACAATGGAGGATATTAACAAATCCTGAACTTTTATCCGAATCTGATGCAGCAAGTGAACCGAGAAATTTTTATGCAAAGATTCGCTGCAAAAAGCTTTGTAACCATAATGTATAATCTGAGTCCCATATAGCATCATCAGAAAGCACCACATTAGTAGATTGTGCACTTGGCCGTCCACTAGCTGGTGATCTACTCTATTGTTTGGAAACAGATGTTTTTGATTTGTGCTTGATATTTGTAAATGTAGAATGGTAAATTGGAGGCACAAATGGTATTAACTGCTGCATATTCTCATATTTCTCTGTTGATATGGCAGGTGGTAACAGCACAATTAATTGTATTATCTCTGAGATTGGGTATCTTTGGTTTGAATGTGTTAAGTCAATGGACTCAACATTCGTGTCATCATTGACGATAGTCTTAGGAAACATACAGGAGTGGCCTGAAGCGAGGAACTTGTGGCCAGTAGTCTTCAGTGAGATGTGTTTCATGGTATACATCTACAACATACTGATGTTTTTGTTCTTGTTCTGACTTCCTGCATTGTCACTAAAAGCAATGAAAGTCATTACAGATAGAGGAAACTGTTGTACATACTTCAGCAAACTATTACTATTAGCATTTTTACTGTCTGTCTTCATTACCTCCATCCTTCTTAATATGCTCATCTTCTTCCATTCTTCTATTTTAATGTTTTAAATGCAAAAACAGCTTAAAATTCACCAAGTTTTAATGTACTGAATCACCTGATCATGGCAGTTTGCAAAACATTTGGAACCAAAGAGTGTTCCTTGTGACTCAAAAGTTACTATCTGCTCAGAGTTGCTTTTTTATCTTTAAGATCTAAGAAATAAATATTCTGATTATAAACCTACAATGAAAGTAACCCAGTCGCAACACTGTCAATCCATTATAAATGACATTACGCAAAATCTAATGATGAAATAAGAAGTAATTTTTTTCAAACACATTAAATTGACTATCCATTCTTAATTATTGTTCAAATTCTACCAGACCATTCAAAAAATACAGATAAACTCATATTATGGTCTAGAAATGTATAACTGAGTATTACTGTGTCATCCACCACAAAATACTCACTTTTGGTATTTCACCTTGATCTGCAAAATTCTGAAAATGTTCCACATTTTTTTCGGCAGCATCTACTGATTTTGGGTTGTATTCAAAGCTGAAAAAAGTTAAAATTTTATAAGTAACTTGGGGTTACAACCCATCTGAACACACAGAAAACACATCTCAATATTGAATCTAGAGTGATACATACAATACTTAAAAAACATTTTTTCAAAATTTATGTGATACTGTTACTATAAGGGGTAGTCAAATGAAAACAAGGAGCTGTTTACTGTTTCAAAAGCAGCTGTCATAATAACTGTTAATACATTTATACCACTGTGAGACAAGATGGTCAATGCCTTCATGGAAAAACATTTGCGATTGCCTACATAACCGTGATTGTACTGACGCGTGCACATCTGCAGCTGAATGAAATCAACAACTGTGGATGTCTTTCTTCATGGAGAGAGATTAGAACTGTATGTAGAATGTGTAAGGACTTCTCAGCATACTCAAAACTTCCACAGCATCAAAACAGCCCGTCTCTGAAGCTGAGTGGTCAGAGTAGATGGCTGCCATTTGGAGGACCAGGGTTTGATTCCCAGTACTGCCAAGAATTTTCCTCATTGGGAGTACTGGTCAGGGTTCACTCAGCCTCGTGATGACATTGAGGAGCTGCTTAACTGAACAATAGTGGCTCCACAGCCTGGAAATTCTGAAAACAGCCAGGAGAGAGGCGTACTGATCCCATGCCCCTCTACACTGCATCAGCATGAGCCATAAGGCAGATGACACAGAAGCTGGTAGACATCCCTTGGGCTTCACAGCCTGATGAGAAGCTTTTTTATACTCAAAACAACTTTTGCAAAATGTGGGCAGGCTCACGGGTTGCCAAGGTTGTTTCAAGTAAGTTGCAGAAGTTTTTCTGGGAAGTCCTTACGCATCCTCCAAACAGTCCATATCTCTCCCCATGTGATTTACATATTTTTTAGACCTGAAGACAGAGATTTGTGGCCATCAATTTGCTTCAGATGAAGAGGTGCACACCTGGGAGCAGCCACGGCTCTGTGGGAAAGGCAAACATTTTTCCATGAAGCCATTAATCATCTTGTCTCACAGTGGAATAAATGTATTAACAGTTGTGGTGATTCTTTTAATTACTTTTTCCCATCTGTTTTGTTTTCATTTGACTACCCTTTATACATCTTCCTACATGATAAAATTAATTCCAAATAAATATTATGATACCAATTTAATTAACCATATTGCATTAATTTTTCAGCTGAGACTACGCAAGGCATCAACTTAGGTTCACAATTTTATTTAGAATTTTCTGCTATTGTAGTGTCTTGAGATTATTAACGGCACTCACTGCCTGTCATCACCAGTCTAACACACGCATAAAGATAATTTAATAAAGTGTGTTATGTTTCACAGTATGCGTGTATCATGTTACTACAAAAATAGTATTATTTCCCTATCAAGTGACAGGTGAATGCGGGAGACTGTGAATGAGTTAGAAGATGGGCCACACTACCATATACAGCTCATCGCTAGCCACCACATGCTGAGGCCCAACACTCATCGATGTTTATGCACTGTCCCTGTGTGCTCCATGTATCTGTTCTGATGTTCTAGAGATGTTATACAGTTTTATACTAACAACAAGGTAGAAAGAGAGCTGGAAATATTATTCCATATTCTATTAAAAAGTACTGAAACAATTTACTAATATTTAAATGAAGTAATTTTATGCTACAGAACTTTAGTTTAGCAGCAGAGGAGAGAGAACGATAACTTTTGAATGGGGTCAAGTTTCATGTACAAGAGGAAAAGAGTGGATTAATAATTCTGAACATTATATTGAAGTTCTATGCCGCTCAGCAGTGACAGTTATATTTGGTTTACTTGATGATAGGTTATCAAGAAAATTACCTAGAGTCATCACCTCCTAGCATTTTGGTCATTCTCATGCACTTAAATGCCAAAGTTAAAACCTGAAACTAAACTCTAAAATTAAGTAGACATCACAGAGCTGTCACCCTTTACAACAAAGAAGAAATCACATGCTTCTCTACATACAGGACATTAAATCTTACCAAAATTTCACAATAAATTATGCCTTTCAGATACATAAACTGCAGATAAGATACAGTTAGAGTGCCCGATTGCTGTGGTTGATTTAAGCAAGAGAAGACCCCTGATATTTCCAATGGCCAGCAACCATCTGTGCTTCGCAGTTGAAAGCTGGCAACATCACTGTCAATTGTCAGGTACCCTCTCCCGCCAATTGTACCACAGCTCTGCAGATGGAGAGATTGAAACAATACATGATGGGATAATGAAAATTACTTGGACTGTTAAAAAAGATGATAATTTATACATGATGGGTGAGTGACATTTGATAGTAGAAAAAGGAAGAGAATGAAACATACTAGGAGAATTCGGACTGAAGGAAAGGAATGAAAAAGTAAACTGCCTAGTAGAACTTTACACAGAGCTCAGTTTAATCATTGCAAACATTTGGTGCAAGAACCATGAAAGAGACTGGAGACACCAGACAGTTTCAGATGGACATAGATTTTAAATTCCAGAACACAGATGTGGACTCTGGCCATTATTTATTGATTATAAATTGCAAATTAAAACTAAATAAATCGCAGATGGGTACTAAATTAAGGAGATATGGTCCAGTCACACTGAAACAACCAGAGTTGTTTAGTGTTTCGGAGGGTGCATGTGGCAGCCATAGACTGAAACAAGGGAAAGACGTACAACAGAAGACTAATGGGTGGCTTTGAGATAAAAACCTGTGAATGCAACAGAGGATGAAATAAGCAATAAGACAAGGCCAAACATGATACAGACAGCTAAAAAATGAGATTGACAAAGCGAAAAATGGCAATGCAGGCATAGGTAAAGGACAAACACAAATATGAAGAATGATGAATGACTATGGGCAAAACAGATGTCAAAAGAATTAAAGAAACTTTTCAAGGAATGAGAACCAGCTGTGGGAATATCAAGCTTAGATGGCAAGTAAGTACTAAGCAGGGGAAGTCTGAAATGTGGAAGGAATTTATAGACAGGCTACATAAAGGAAAGAAATTTGAACACAATATTATGGAAAGGGAAGAGGAAGAAGATGAAGGTGACACTGCAGATGTTATAAAGTAGGAGGAATTTGACAGAACACTGAAATTTCTAAACTGAAACAAGGTATTTGGAGTAAACAACATTATCTCAAAATTACTGAGATGCTTGGGAGAACACACCATGACAAAACTATTCCACCTAGTATGCAAGACATATAAAACAGGTGACAAACCCCCAGACTTTAAGATAAATGTTATAATTGCAGTTCAAATGAGGGAAGGTGCTTAGAGATTCGAATATTACACAGTAATCAGTTTAATACATCATGGTTGCAAAAGAATGAGGCAAATTATTTACACAAGCATGGATAGACTGATATAAGCTAAAGCTGGGGAAGATCAGTTTGGGTTCTGGGGAAACGTAGCAGCATGTGAAGTGAAACTGATCTGATAATGACTGGAATACACTATGATATACTGAAGGTAACAGGGATAAAATATGGAGAATCGTTTTATGCAGATTGTACCTGTGCAATTGAAAAGAGGCAAAGGTTGTGAAAGGGAAGCAGTAGTTGGGAAGGTAGTGAGAGACAGTTGTAGTCTACCCCACATTACTCAATCTGTACACTAAGCAAGCAGTAAAGAAAACAAAGGAGAAATATGGAAACAATCGGAAATAAAAACTTTGACGTTTGCTGACGACTTTGTAGTTCTGTCAGATGGAATGGGCAATGTCTTAACAACAGGTTAGAAGATGATCAACAAAAGAGAAACAAGTGTAATTGAATGGAGTAAAATTAAGTTACGTGATGCTAAAAGAATTATATTAAGAAGTAAGATGCTATAAGCAGGAGTGAGAGTTATTATATGAGCAGAAAAAAAACTTATGATGGTTGAAGAAGAGAGGATACAAAATGCAAGAAAAGTATTTATGAAAAGGAAATATTTTAACATGTAATGTAAATTTTTTGCACTATGAAATGCTTTCTGAAATTAATTACGTGGATTGTAGGCTTATATGGGAACGAAATGTGGACAATAAGCAGTTTAGACAAGAAGAGTGTAGAAACTTTTGAATTGTGGTGCTAAAATAACAACAACAACAACAATAATAATAATAATAATAATAATAATAATTGCAGAAAATTAGCTGGATAATCAAACAACTACTGAGGTTGGTTGGTTTGTGGGATTGAAGGGACCAGACTGCTACGGTCATCGGTCCCTTTTTCCAAATACTAAAAACACCCACAGAGAATAAAAACGCTTAACAAAATAGATCACCGACGACACAGAACAAGAGAAACTTAGACAAAGACCAGACAAGACAAACTAAAATCACACAGAGTGTGATGGTGGTTGGCCGACCATAGAAACAAAAAAAGGAAAAGCCAACACCGAGAAACACATTAAAAACTCAGATTAAAATCGTAGGCCAAAGGCCAGAATCAACACAAAAGAACATAACAAACACCCAAGATTAAACGATAAAAACCCCCTGCCCGAATAAAATGTAAAACTAATTCAGCCATAGCAGGGTCATCAGATAAAAGGGCAGGGAGCATATCAGGCAGCCCAAACGTCTGCCTGAGCACGGTTAAAAGTGGGCAGTCCAACAAAATGTTTACCACCGTCAAAGCCGACCCGCATCGACATAGAGGTGGGTCCTCACGACACAGTAAATAACTGTGTCAGTCGGGTGTGCCCAATGCGGAGCCGACAAAGGACGACTGAGTCCCTGCAGTTGGCTCACATGGATGACCGCCACACAGTCGTCATCTCCTTTATGGCACGGAGTTTATGGGGTGTGGTCCGATCGCACCATTCAGCGTCCCAAAGCGCAAAAACTTTTCGGCGGAGGACTGCTCGCAAATCAGTCTCTGGGAGGCCATTGTCCAGAGATGGTTTATTGATGGCCTCTTTCGCCAGGCGGTCAACATTTTCATTGCCGGGTATCCCAACATGGTCTGGGGTCCACACAAAGACCACAGAGCGACCGCAACGGGCAAGAGTATGCAGGGACTCCTGGACAGCCAGCACCAGACGAGAGCGCGGGAAACACTGGTCTATAGCTCGTAAACTGCTCAGGGAATCACTACAGATAACGAAGGACTCACCTGAGCAGGAGCGGATATACTCTAGGGCTCAAAAGATGGCGACCAGCTCAGCAGTGTAAACACTGCAGCCAGCCGGCAAGGAACATTGTTCGGAATGGTCCCCTAGAGGTAGCGCATAACCGACACGACCAGCAACCATCGAGCCGTCAGTGTAAACAATGCCAGAGCCCTGATACGTTGCGAGGATGGAAAAAAAGCGGCGGCAGAAGGCCTCCAGAGGGACTGAATCCTTCGGGCCCTGTGCCAATTCCAGCTGAAGGCGAGGGCGAGGCACACACCACGGGGATGTACGCAGAGGTGCCCGGAAAGGAGGCGGAAGAGGTAAAGCCCCAAGCCCGGAGAGAAACTCTCGGACGCGGACCGCGATTGAATATCCAGCCCTGGGCCGACGTTCTGGAAGATGGACGTGCGACTGTGGGAACAGTAGACGATAGTTAGGATGCCCAGGCAAGCTGAAAACATGGGCAGCATAAGCGGCCAGCAAACATTGGTGCCGTAACCGCAGTGGAGGGACACCCGCCTCCACAAGTATGCTGTCCACAGGGCTGGTCTGGAAAGCACCAGTGGCAAGGTATATCCTGCTGTGGAGAATTGGGTCCAGCACCCACAGCGCAAATGGGGATGCTGAGCCATAAGCCAGGCTCCCATAATCCAGACGAGACTGGTTTAACGCCTGGTAGAGCCTTAACAGGGTAGATTGGTCGGCGCCCCAGCAGGTGTGGCTCAAGCATCGAAGAGCATTTAGATGCCGCCAACACATCTGTTTAAGCTGCCGAATATGTGGCAGCCAAGTCAACCGAGCATCAAAAACCACCCCCAAAAACCTATGTGACTCCACCAGTGCAAGAAGCTCACCGTCAAGATAAAGCCGCGGCTCCGGGTGAACAGTGCATCGCCGGCAGAAATGCATAACGCAGGTCTTGGCTGCCGAAAATTGGAACCCCATGAGCTACAGCCCAAGACTGCGCCTTACGGATAGCACCCTGTAGCTGACGTTCAGCAGCTGCAATGCCAATAGAGCTGTAGTAAACGCAGAAGTCATCAGCCTACAAGGACGCTGAGACAACGTTCCCACGGCCGCAGCGAGCCCGTTAATGGCTATTAAAAACAGGCAGACACTTAAAACAGATCCCTGTGGCACACCGTTCTCCTGAACTCGGGAGGAACTATGGGAGGCTGCGACTTGCACTCGGAAGGTACGATACGACAGAAAATTTCTGATAAAGAGGGCCCTGAAGACCCCATTCATGAAGCGTAGAAAGGATGTGATGATGTCATGTCATATCGTACGCCTTCTGCATGTCGAAAAAGACAGCGACCAGGTGCTGACGGCGGGCAAAGGCAGTACGGATGGCCGACTTCAGGCTCACCAGATTGTCAGCGGCAGAGCGGCCTTTACGGAACCCACCCTGAGACGGAGCCAGAAGGCCCCGAGACTCCAGTACCCAATTCAAGCACCGGCTCACCATCCATTCAAGCAACTTGCAAAGAACGTTGGTGAGGCTAATGGGACGGTAGCTGTCGACCTCCAAAGGGTTCTTGTCCGGTTTCAGAATGGGGATAAAAATACTTTCCTGCCACTGCGACGGAAACTCACCCTCGACCCAAATACGGTTGTAAAGGTCGAGGAGCCGTTGCTGGCAGTCCACTGAAAGGTGTTTCAGCATCTGACAGTGGATACCATCTGGCCCAGGAGCGGTATCAGGGCAAGCGGCTAGGGCACTGCGAAATTCCCACTCACTGAATGGAACATTGTACGATTCTGGATGGTGGGCGCGAAACGAAAGGCTCCGACGTTCCATCCGCTCTTTAATGGAGCAGAAGGCCAGGGGGTAATTCGCAGAAGCGGAACTCATAGCAAAATGCTCTGCCAAGAGGTTTGCAATGACGTCGGAGTCAGTACAAACTGCTCCATTCAGTGAGAGCAGGGACGCTGACAGGGGTCCGATAGCCGTAGACACGTCGAATATTGGCCCAGACCTGCGATGGAGTGACATGGAGGTCAATGGCGGTCACATACCACTCCCAGCACTCCTGCTTGCCTTGGCGGATAAGGAGGCGGGCTCGCGCACGCAGCCGTTTGAAGGCGATAAGGTCGTCTATGGAGGGATGTCGCTTATGATGCTGGAGCACCCGCCGGCGATCTTTAATCGCTTCAGCGATCTCAGGCGACCACCAAGGCACAGTCCGCCGCTGAGGGGACCCAGAAGAACCGGGAATGGCAGATTCGGCGGCAGTAACGTTGCCGGTGGTGACTGATTGAACCACCGCATCAATGTCATCATTAGAGAGAGGCTCAATAGCGGCAGTGGAGGAGAACAAGTCCCTGTCAGCCTTATTCATAGCCCATCTGCTAGGGCGCCCAGAAGAGTGTCGCCATGGCAGTGACAGAAAGATCGGAAAGTGGTCA
The DNA here is from genome assembly GCF_023864275.1 of Schistocerca cancellata. Lineage (NCBI taxonomy): Eukaryota > Metazoa > Arthropoda > Insecta > Orthoptera > Acrididae > Schistocerca > Schistocerca cancellata. The sequence goes on along the minus strand of NC_064631.1, from coordinate 149,696,288 downwards.
CTACCACACAGGTCATCATGCACTCTCCATTGGGCAGATGGTAAGAGGCTAGGGCTGCAGATCGAAAGGTCGATGGCGGAGTACGTGCCATGCGCCATGCTGAAATGTGTGAAGGAACCATCATTTAAAAGCTGTGCCAAGAAATGCTCAATGGTGGCGCCTCAACCTGTCGCCACCGACCCACCCCACAGAGGGTTCTGGGCGTTGAAGTCGCCCAGTAGCAAGAAAGGTGGCGGCAATTGGGCTATCAGCGCAGCCAGGACATGCTGCGCAACATCACCATCCGGTGGGAGGTAAAGACTGCAGATGGTAACAGCCTGTGGCGTCCACACCCGAACAGCGACAGCCTCTAAAGCTGTTTGTAGAGGGACAGGCTCGCTGTGAAGAGAGTTAAGGACATATATGCAGACGCCACCAGACACCCTTTCATAAGCTGCCCGGTTCTTATAATAACCCCGATAGCCACGGAGAGCGGGGGTTCACATTGCGGGAAACCAAGTTTCCTGAAGAGCAATGCAGAAGAAAGGGTGAAGGCTGATAAGTTGTCGGAGCTCAGCTACATGGTGGAAGAAACCGCTGCAGTTCCACTGGAGGATGGTATTGTCCATGACTGAGAAAGGCGTGACGGGACTTGGAAGGCAGATTATGCTGCTGGGTCACCTGCTGCCTCCGATTGAGCACCTGTGCTAGTGCTGTCCATGGTGTCTAAGGGACCGGCGAGATCAAGGTCCTCAGCGGACGCCAGAATCTCCACCTCGTCCTCAGACGCAGAGCTGGAAGGTTGCAGTGGTGTGGCTGCCACCGCGAGTTCCTTGGGCTTAGAGCTCTTCTTCTTGGGTTTCTCACGCTGCTCCTTGGGCTTCACTGGCCGGGAGGGCTTCACCGATTCAGTCTCTGGGACGGAGGAGGATCGTGAAGCCCTACAACCAGCTGATTGTGGGCACTTACGCCACTGTTGGTCGTCAGCCTTCCCGCTGGTGGAAACCTGGGAATGGAGGGACCCAAGGGACCCCTTGCGAGCGTGAGAAGCCGAAGAAGTTGGACACTTCTACGGCTTAGAAGCGGGGACGGACGTCCCCAATGGGTGGGATGGTGTTGCTCCTGAGGTAGGTGGTGCAGGAGCAACCCGGTGGGTAGAGCCCCCCACTGGCGAGGGGGCAGGAGGAGTTGTACTACTCGTCAATCTGGCCGGAATTCGAGAAATTGATGGGGCTAGCACAGGTGTTGTAGCAGCGGCGTAGGAAGATGTCATTCTCACAGGATGGAGTAGGTCTTATTTCCTTTTGGCCTCAGTACAGGTCAGTCGGTCCAGGGTCTTGTATTCCATGATTTTATGCTCTTTCTGGAAGATTTGGCAGTCTGGCAAGCAAGGTGAATTGTGCTCCCCACAGTTGACACAGATGGGAGGGGGGGCACATGGAGTATTGGGATGTGATGGGCGTCCGCAATCTCGACATGTGAGGCTGAAAGTGCAGCGGGAAAACATATGGCCGAACTTCCAGCACTTAAAGCACCGCATCGGGGGAGGGATATAGGGCTTGACGTCACATCGGTAGACCATCACCTTGACCTTTTCCAGTAATGTATCCCCCTTGAAGGCCAAGATGAAGGCACCGGTAGCAATCTGATTTTCCTTCGGACCCCGAAGAACGCACCAGACGAAATGTACACCTCGGCGCTCTAAATTGGCGCGCAGCTCGTCATCAGACTGCAAAAGAAGATCCCTACGGTAAATAACTCCCTGGACCATATTTAAACTCTTATGGGGTGTGATCGTAACGGCAACATCCCCCAACTTGTCACAAGCAAGTAACCGTCGTGACTGGGCAGAGGATGCCGTTTGTATCAGGACTGACCCACAGCGCATTTTGGACAAGTCCTCCACCTCCCCAAACTCGTCCTCTAAATGCTCGACGAAGAACTGAGGCTTTGTGGAGAGAAAAGACTCCCCATCCGCTCTCGTGCAAACTAAGAATCGGGGCGAATAACTGCTACTGCCATCCTGAGACTTACGTTTCTCCCACAGTGTGGCCAGGGAGGGGAACGTTTTCGAATCGTACTTCTGAGCATTAAATTGAGTCCGAGAATGCTTAGAGACTGCTGGCGGCTGGCCACCAGCGAGAGACGATGTACCACATTTCATTGCAGGTCATCCGCCCTGATGTCCGCCGCTCGTGGTCTCGCGGTAGCGTTCTCGCTTCCCGAGCACGGGGTCCCGGGTTCGATTCCCGGCGGGGTCAGGGATTTTCACCTGCCTCGAGATGACTGGGTGTTTGTGTTGTCCTCATCATTTCATCATCATCCAGGAAAGTGGCGAAATTGGACTGAGCAAAGGTTGGGAAATTGTACGGGTGCTGATAACCACGCAGTTGAGCGCCCCACAAACCAAACATCATCATCCATCCGCCCTGATGCCACCTTCTCCGACCAAGGGCCCTCCCCACAGGCGCCACCTAGCCGCAGCAAGAGCCATCTGGCAGGATGGCCGTTGCCGGGAGTCCCGATACCCCAGGAGGATAGGCATCTACTCCTTGGCATACGTGGGGAGTTAACGGCGCAGGCATCAGCAGAGCGATCCCTGTGTTGTCAGGGGGGCTACAACCAACAGGGTACATGGCGGCCCCACCACAACGGACTGGCTACCGTGCTGGATGTTAGGTAACATGTGGTCCATGGTTGCCGTCAGTGCAGAAAGAGGCACCACACAGTGCAAGGTATAATCTGCACGCAGAAACGTAGTGTAGTCATGCCCAAGAGATGGAGAGTGGGCAGGACTGCAATTCAACGGCAAATAAGCTGGTAAAAGGTCTGATCGCAAGATGGACACAATGCACCAAGTAAGGCGCACTTCCCCAATCGGCTCGCTCTTCGGAAAATTTTGAGAGATGGAGGTCAAACCCAACAGGGGACCATCACATAAGGCCGAAAAGTTTGAGACTCCTTTTAGTCGCCTCTTATGACAGGCACGAATACCGCGGGCCTATTCTTACCCCCAGACCCGCAGGGGGGAAATAACTACTGAGGAGGCACATATAATTTTACATCATTATTCTGATACTCACACTTAAATGTTTGTCAAAGCGTTCAGGGAACCACTTAATGCTCCACTCTCAAATAATGTGTAAGAAAAATGAAAATGTAAATATTTTCATGCAAGCTCTGACTAATTTTATTATGGTGGTCATTTCTCCCTATGTAGATGCGAGTCAACAAAATAGTTTCGCATACAGAGGAGAAAGTAGGTGAATGAAATTTCGTTAAAGAATTTTGCTGCAATGATACATACTTTTATTTTAAAGATTGCCACCACAAGTTGTTCATCATATTCACGACTCTTTTCCCAATTTCATGATAATGCACAATGAGCTGCCCTCCTTTGAACGTTTTCAATGCCCTTCACTTTCTTATCTGGTAATGATCCCATTCTGCACAGCAAAATTTCATAAGAGAATGGATAAGTATAATGTAGGAAGTCTCTTTAGCAGATTTATTGCATCTTCTAAGTGTTCTACCAATAAACACAGTCTTTGGTTCACCATCCCCTCATTTTCTACATGATGGTTCCACTTTAAGTTTTTTTGTAATTATAATACCTAGTTAATCAGCTGAAACTATTACCTTTAAATTTATATCATTTATCATGAAACTGAAATTGAACTGAATTTTATTAGTACTTGGGGAACCTAAGGTATCACTTCTGTTTCACTACATAATATACTGTCAGTTGCTACAAACTGTTATCTTTTTGACAAGAAATCATAAATCCAGTCGCACAACTGACGGTACTCCATAGACAGACAATTTGGTTAGAAGCAACCATGGTGCTCTACACATCAGGCGCTGACAGCACCATGCACAACTTATTCATCGTACAGGATGCAGCAAGGTCAGCCCCTACAGTGCATATGACATGGAACTTTGCAGCCCCACATCTTCGTGGCCAGACCGACAGAGGGAATCAACAGCACTCCAACCAGGTCATCAGGCGACGTACGCGGCGATGATAGACGTCGTTGACAAACCACACCTCTTCATGCATCTGCCATGCCACATACCAAAAATATGCCCACACATATCACAAAATGAGACAGCCATTTAGACCAGGGCATGACCTCTGGAGATCAGTTCTGTTGCAGCCAAGGACTGGACCGTCGACTTATGGACAGCGCGCCACATTCTCAGTTGGGATTCTTAAGTGATCAGTGACATGCTCATTGGGACTTAATATAATTGTACTGTTGTTGTTCTAGCTGACAAGATAGTGTCAGACTGGAAGTTTCTATCCTTGTCATACCTAAATATTCAATTACTGTCGACTCTCAATAATACTTCAGTGAAGTAAATCATGATAGTTGTAAACTGTTTGTTTATCTTGATTTAAATTTGTATTTGGACTTCGGTTTAAAACTTGAATTGAGAAACTTATTTTTCGATTTTAACTTACAGTTATTAGGACTTTAAGACTCTGCTCGTTATAGAGTGTCTGATTATGGAACCTTAAATTACTGTTTTTAATGTGAAGCTGCTAAGAATTTAAGATTTTCATTTAAGTATGTGACTCTTTTCAAGTATCCTGGAACTTAATTTACTTTCTCTGTGAGTAGAATCCTAAGTGACTCCATTATTTATGACTCGTCTCTTATTTTGCTTCATTTGCTGGAAGTTCACTTATTGAAGACCCACCCTTTCTTTTGTTCCACTGTGGAGAATATTTTAGTGGAAACTGTACTCTATGAACTGTTGTTTGTTCCCTATACCTGGGCTGTTTACTTGTGTCCACCAGTGGAGAACACATCAGAAGCTACTTATGATGAACAGTGTCAAAAGCCTTCTTGAAATGTAGAAATATGGAATCAACTCAAGATCCCCTGTCGACAGTATTCATTACTTCTTGTGACTGAATTGAACTGGGGAGAAAAGAATACTAGGGCACAACCTGGTTAAAAGAAGGGACTTGTTGACAGAACACATCCTAAGGCCTCAAAGGATAGTCAGTATGGTTAAGGAGGGAAGTGTATGGGGCAAAAATTTACATTACGAAAGTGTGATTACAGTAAGCAGCTTCAAGTGAATGTAAGTTGCAATAGTTAGGCAGAAATGAAACAACTTGCACAGGATAGAAGAGCATTGAGAGTTGTATCAAACCACTCTTCAGACTGAAGAGAACAACACCAAGTTTATGAAGATAGGTCATTATCCATCAAACGAAAAGGTGACGAGTAGTGGATAGGCACATGAAGAGACAGGTAACTGTTAAACTTCCAAGCAGTCTAGATGGCATTCCACTTTCCCAACACAAGATTGGACACTGTTCTGGCAACATAATATTTCACTCGTACAGTCAGCCTAGTCTCAGCCTCCACTATAGTTCAATTCTTTTATCTTGGCGGTTCGCACATGCCCGCCCAGAGGCGGGAGATGGCTGCGTTGCCAGTTGTATGCGCCAAGAGAAGCAGCGCCATAGTACAGTTCGCAAACTTACGTCTAGGGGGGAGTGCGCAGTTTATGAAGTAATGCCACCACGACCGCATTGACAATTTCGCTGCTACAGAGACATGCTCCCCGCATTCCGCGATGTGCGCGATTTTGTCATCATTGAACTGCTCGCCTGTGCAGACACACGGTGTTTTGACTGCTTTGACACACCTGTCATTTGATTTCACAAAAACTATTTGGCCGAAAATTTGATTTTTACACATCTTCTTGGCTGATAGCTTCCCTCCCATATATGACTTAATTTTGTTTCGATGTTCAGCACAGTTATTGTACAGCATTAGATGTAGTAAACCACTGAACGAAATTTTGAAGAGTTTGTAGAGGTAAAATTCTGTAGCGTATACTTTCCGTATGGTCGATTTTAGTTGCCACTAAAAATTTCAAAAAATTACATTCAAACGAATAAAATTCATGAAGTAAGACACTTCGATATTGTTTTTAAAATAAAGAAAATATTAAGCACCGATCAAGGTTTGAACTCATAACCTTTCACTTAGCAGCGTGTTTTTTTTGCATTTTGTTCGTTGTTGATCGTTGTGTTTGGTCGTTGCGGACGTCACATGACATCCAGTCAAGTTCGTTTTGTTGATCCTTTCACTCAGTTTTTTTTATTACAGAGGTCAACCGGCTCTCTGACCCAACACGCTGAGCTACCGTGCCGGCAACCATAGACTTTAACCATTACGCTAACTCAGCTCGTCGATTAACATATCTCCCGGAGGACTTTAAAATATCTCTAAAAATACCGACAAACACTGTTGGTACGATTATGAATTACTCACGTTTCGTCGAAGTACAATAGGAAATAAACAATTACCGCTGTTCTTTATTGCGAGAAAGCGGTTAGTGAGAATGATACAAACACCTTTCCTTGCTATCGCCTGAATTAGGAGGCTTATTGCTTGTTTGGTTTAATTAATTAATAGAATATGAAACAATTGGTATAAAGAATGCTTTTTCCAAACTTTCTATAAAAGGAATTCTACTATCAAGACATTGCTTTTGTTCTATTACTTTATTTATGACTGAATGTTTCTAAAACTGAAGACACTCGTCCGTGCTCTGCACTGCAGTCGAGCTCTGGCAACGTCTTTCTCTGTTCATTGGCTGACTGTGTTTCGTGACGTCAGATGCGCAGAACGAACCTAAACTTGTCCGCCGTCATAAATGACGCGCACTTTTAGTACCTGTTCACCAAATGCAACCATCCCTCTCTCCCCTGTTCCCACCCCACACCACAGTCTTACCCCCATGCAAACCTCTCACTATCTCTGTTAGTTTTCTGCTCCACCCTTCATTACCTTCTGAAACTTCCACCCCTCCATAATCTATCCTACTTCCTCCCACACTGTTCCCTCTCCACGTCCCTATTGCTTAAGAACACTCCTACCAATTCCCCACCATCCACTGCAACTAAGCCACTGCTCAAACCTGTATCGGTGGCAGCATAAATTCTCTCTCTCATTATATATATATAGATACAATAGAGGGAAACATTCCACATGGGAAAAATATATCTAAAAACAAAGATAATGTGACTTACCAAACGAAAGCACTGGCAGGTCGATAGACACACAAACAAACACAAACATACACACAAAATTCAAGCTTTCGCAACCAACGGTTGCTTCATCAGGAAAGAGGGAAGGAGAGGGAAAGACGAAAGGATGTGGGTTTTAAGGGAGAGGGTAAGGAGTCATTCCAATCCCGGGAGCGGAAAGACTTACCTTAGGGGGAAAAAAGGACAGGTATACACTCGCGCGCGCGCACACACACACACACACACACACACACACACACATATCCATCCGCACATACACAGACACAAGCAGACATTTGTATGCTTTACAAATGCCTGCTTGTGTCTGTGTATGTGCGGTTGGATATGGGTGTGTGTGCGAGTGTATACCTGTCCTTTTTTCCCCTAAGGTAAGTCTTTCCGCTCCCGGGATTGAAATGACTCCTTACCCTCTCCCTTAAAACCCACATCCTTTCGTCTTTCCCTCTCCTTTTCCTGATGAAGCAACCATTGGTTGCGAAAGCTTGAATTTTGTGTGTATGTTTGTGTGTCTATCGACCTGCCAGCGCTTTCGTTTGTTAAGTCACATCATCTTTGTGTGTGTGTGTGTGTGTGTGTGGTGTGTTTTTGTTGCACATGGGAGTGGTGGGGGTGGGGGGTGAGGGGGGGGGGGTGTTCATGCCTGTGCACATTTCCAATCTACTGGGTGCAAAAATCTTACAAGAGTTATGACTGTCATATCCCATAACTCCTACAGTAGCTTAAGCACAAAGTTGGAGGGATTCATAGATGTGAAACCATCATGGCATCTTCTTTTCTTTATTTTAATTTGGTTACAATTTAATTTTCCATTAAGAATAATGTAATCACAATGAAGATCACACAGGTGCTATTTCACTTACGCAGATGTTATTGATCGCTCATCTGTTTATGTGAAATATGAAACACAGTACATTCCTGTTATGTTTATAGCTGTTGTGTTGGTGGGGTGGGGGTGAGGGCTTGAGGGAGGGACTGTCTATGCAGAACATCCAAACTCCAAGGACATGAAACACAAGAATTTTCACATATCACTTTGTCAAAGATGTGCTGCGAGTACTCTGATCTGCAACGACTGTTGATGATAGCAGCTGCCATTACATTAAGCCCTCACCAATCAGTTTGGATAACAACAACCACCACTAAGCAGTTCTACATCCACAACATCATCACTATGGGGGTGCAGATGACACCATTATGTCAAAGGCCACTGAGATTGGAATGGGTGCACGAACAATGCTAGTGAATATTCTAAGCATCTACAATGGTCTCCTGGTCTGATGAGTTATACACATTAGTGCACACCAAAGGCAAAATATGAGTATGTCAAAAATCGCAGGAGGCTGTGTCTCTCATTTGCTGACAGGACACAATAAAGAAAAGTGGTGGAGGTATTCTTGTGTGGAGTAAATGATATATGGGCGGCTGATAGGTATAACACTATATCACTTTGGTGAATGATAGAGGAATGCACTGCCCAAGCAGTTGAATCTGTTTCTTTGCCTACAGTTTGGCAAAGACAATGCAAATACTCCATTCCACCGTAGTGGTGACAACTCCATGAACTCCATGAGAAACAGTTAACAACATTGGAGTGCTTGTGTTTTTTTTTTCTTTTTTTTGTTTTAGGGCGCAAAACTTCTATGGTCATTAGCGCCCAGCCCGTGACTTAAGACAGTAAAAAACCGAAATTGAAAACCAGCAGCAATGGGAACAAAGTCATAAAATTGGAGAAACTAAAAATAGAAGGAATGCTTAAAAATCCACTACAGAAAGGGGGTGGTTGTCCCCAAAAAAAGCTTCAAATGACTGACGTCATTTCACTGTCACTAATAAACTGGAGAACGCGATCGGCTGAGCGCGAGTCATCTGCTAAAATCGACTATAGATCAGGCGATAGCTGTAGACGGGAGCGTAACGGAATAAAATAGGGGCATTCAATTAAAAGGTGTCTTACCGTCCACAGCTGAAAGCAGTGGGGACAGAGTGGGGGAGGATCGCCGCTTAAAAGATGTCGATGGCTAAAAAGACAGTGCCCTGTCCGGAGTCTAGCTAAAATTACCTCCTCCCGACGACGCGTTCGGGAGGAAGAGGTCCAAGCGCAAGGAAGAGCTTTCACTTCCCGCAATTTATTACGGGGAAGTGTTGACCAATGCGCATGCCATAAATGAGCAACTTTGCGACATAAACCGCTCCGTAGATCGATGAAGGGAAGCGACTGAATAGCTGGCCGAGGAAGAGAGACTGCAGCCTTGGCCGCTATATCGGCCGCCTCATTCCCACAGATACCAGCGTGTCCCGGGAGCCAGAGGAACTCCACCGAGGCGCCCCCCAGGTGGAGCAAGCGCAGACAGTCCTGAATCTGGTGGACCAGAGGGTGCACAGGGTAAAGAGCTTGGAGACTGAGGAGAGAGCTGAGAGAATCTGAGCAGATAACGTACTGTATCCGCTGATGGCGGCGGATGTAGTGGACAGCCTGGAAAACAGCGTAAAGCTCCGCAGTATAAACCGAACACTGGTCGGGAAGCCGAAAGCGGTTTGGGGTGTCGCCAACAATATAGGCACTCCCTACACCTAACGATGTTTTCGAGCCGTCGGTGTAAATAAATGTGGCGTCCGTCATTTGTGCACATAGAGCAGCAAATGCCTGACGATAAACAAGTGTAGGGGTACCATCCTTGGGAAATTGACAAAGGTCACGGAGCAGGCAGATCTGGGGACGGAGCCAAGGCGGTGCTGTACCCCAAGTTGTCAAGAAGGTTTTAGGAAAGCGGAAGGAAAGAGAATGGAGCAGTTGACAGAAGCCGACTCCCGGGGATAGTAGGGAGGAGGAGCGGCCTGCATACCCTACATCAAAGGAGGCGTCGAAAAAAAGGTCATGGGTTGGATTAGCAGGCATGGAAGACATATGGCTAGCATAACGACTCAGGAGGACTGCTCGCCGATTGGACAGCGGAGGTTCAGCAGTCTCAGCATAAAGGCTTTCCACAGGGCTAGTGTAAAAAGCTCCAGACACTAAACGTAATCCACGGTGGTGGATAGAGTCGAGACGCCGAAGAATAGACGGCCGAGCAGAGGAGTAGACTATGCTTCCATAATCCAATTTCGAGCGCACTAAGGCGCGATAGAGGCGGAGAAGGACCACTCAGTCCGCTCCCCAGGAGGTACCATTCAGGACACGGAGGGTGTTAAGCGATCGCAGACAGCGAGCCGAAAGATAGGAAACGTGGGAGGACCAGCACAGTTTTCTGTCAAACATAAGACCCAAGAATTTAGCGACGTCTGAAAACGGAAGGTTGACAGGACCTAGATGTAAGGAGGGTGGAAGAAACTCCTTACGTCGCCAAAAATTAACACAAACGGTCTTACTGGGTGAGAAACGGAAGCCGGTTTCGATGCTCCACGAGTGGAGGCGATCGAGACATCCTTGAAGACGTCGTTCAAGAAGGCTGGTCCGTTGAGAGCTGTAGTAGATCGCAAAATCGTCCACAAAGAGGGAGCCCGAGACATCAGGAAGGAGACAATCCATAATTGGATTTATGGCGATGGCAAACAGTACAACACTCACCACGGATCCCTGGGGTACCCCGTTTTCTTGGGAGAAAGTTCGGGAGAGAGTAGTGTTCACCCGCACCCTAAAAGTGCGCTCTGCCATAAATTCGCGAAGAAAAAGGGGCAGCCGGCCTCGAAAGCCCCAAGAGAACAGTGTGCGGAGGATGCCTGTCCTCCAACAGGTATCGTATGCTCTCTCCAGATCGAAAAATATTGCTACCGTTTGGCGTTTCTGGAGAAAATTGTTCATGATATAAGTGGAGAGAACAACAAGATGGTCAACTGCAGAACGATGCTTCCGAAATCCGCATTGGGCTGGTGTCAAAAGACTGCGGGATTCCAGCCACCAAGCTAAACGGTAATTCACCATACGCTCCAAAACCTTACAGACACTACTCGTGAGAGAAATGGGGCGATAGCTAGAGGGGAGATGTTTGTCCTTTCCAGGTTTCGGAACGGGAACGACAACAGCTTCCCGCCACCGTCTGGGAAAGGTACTGTCGGTCCAAATTCGATTATAAAGGCGAAGGAGGTAACGCAGACTATGGGTTGGTAACTGCAGCAACATTTGGACATGGATACCATCTGGTCCTGGGGCGGAGGAGCGAGAAGAAGAGAGGGCATGTTGGAGTTCCCGCATGGAGAAAACAGTATTGTAGCTTTCGTGATTTTGAGAGGAGAAAGCAAGATGTCGCACTTCCGCTGCACGTTTCTTCGGGAGAAACGCTGGTGGGTAATTTGAAGAGCTCGATATCTCAGCAAAGTGCTGACCCAACGAGTTAGAAATTGCGACGGGGTCCACTAAGGTATCATGCGCGACAGTGAGCCCAGAGACCGGGGAGAAACTAGGCGCGCCTGAGAACCGTCGAGTACGACTCCAAACTTCCGAGGAGGGAGTGAAGGTGTTAAATGAGCTAATAAAGAATTTCCAGCTTCCCTTCTTGCTATCGCGGATGACGCGACGGCATCGCGCACAGAGCTGCTTATAGCGGATACAGTTGGCCAAAGTAGGATGGTGACGGAAAATGCGAAGAGCACGTCGCCGCTCACGTATTGCGTCACGGCATGCCTCGTTCCACCAAGGAACTGGGGGGCGCCGGGGCAATTCGGAGGTGCGTGGTATTGAACGTTCCGCAGCTGTAAGAATAACGTCAGTAATATGTGTGACCTCATCGTCGACGCTGGGAAAGCGACGGTCATCGAACGTCGCTCGAGACTAAAAAAGTGTCCAATCGGCTTGGGCAAATTTCCAGCGTCACGAGCGCATATATGGCAGTGGAGGCTGCAGTCTAAGGACACATGGAAAGTGGTCACTCGAGTGTGTATCACCAAGGGCGAACCATTCGAAGGGCCGAGCTAGCGGAACAGTACCGACCGCAATGTCCAAATGAGATAAATTTGTCGTGGAGGCAGACAAAAATGTGGGGACCCCAGTGTTGAGGCAAACTAGATCCGCTTGGTGGAAGACGTCTAGCAATAGAGAGCCACGTGGACAAGGATGTGGAGATCCCCAAAGTGGGTGGTGGGCATTGAAGTCCCCAACCAGCAAATAGGGGGGTGGAAGCTGACCAAGAAGATGAAGGAGATCAGCTCGTGCCATTGGTGTGGATGATGGAATGTATACAGTACAAAGAGAGAACGTGTATCCAGAAAGGGGAAAGACGGACGGCGGCAGCTTGGAAGGAACTGTTTAAGGGGATTGGGTGATAATGGAGAGTATCATGGAGAAGAATCATGAGTCCTCCATGGGCTGGAGTGCCTTCAACAGAGGGGAGGTCATATCGGACGGACTGAAAATGAGGGAGAACAAAGCGGTCATGGGGACGCAGCTTTGTTTCCTGAAGACAGAAGATGACCGGCGAGTAGGATCATAAAAAAGGTGAACAGAAAATAGAGGAATGTGACCAAGGGTGCTGTCAACTCAACGACTGCTCAGAGCTTGCGACCGACAGCATGGAATGGCATTCAGCCGAAGGCAGAAGATCCTGATCCAAAGGTTGGTCAGGAGCAGCCCCTGCCGCCAGCGATCGGCCGGTTGACCGGCCACCAGCAGTGCGCCTCGGCGACACAGAAGACGGCCGAGGGCGATTTCCGCCAGGTGGTGCTGTAGATGGAAGGAGAGGAACTGGGTTTCTTTGTAGCCTTCTTGGAAGTATGATGTTTAGATGAAGGAGGAACCGATGGTTGTGAAGTTGCGGTATGTAAAAACTCTTCACGAGTATGCTCTTTTTTCGAAGACTTCGCGTCTGACTTTTGGGCTTGAGATTTAGCAGAATCCGACGAAGGGTGAGCCATAGAGTGGGCAGGTGAAAGTGGTGAGGTTGAACGGGCGATCTTTGCGCTGGCTGATCTGACGACCGTGGTACTAAAGGTGAGGTCACAAGTCTGCGTGGCCGCCTCCTTTGTTGGCCAAGGAGAAGCAAGGACAGTGCTGTATTTTCCTGTCTGAGGCACGGTGGGCTGTCGACTGGCGAATAATTTACGAGCAGCAAAGGTCGACACCTTTTCCTTCACTCTTATTTCCTGGATGAGCTTTCCGTCCTTAAAAACGGGGCAATCTCGAGAGGAAGCAGGGTGGTCACCCATACAGTTGATGCAGCGAGGGGATGGAGGTGGACAAGCACCCTCATGGGCATCCTTGCCACACGTAACACATTTGGCCGGATTGGAACAGGACTGGCTGGTGTGATTGAACCGCTGACATCGATAGCAACGCGTAGGGTTTGGGACGTAAGGGCGAACGGAAATTATCTCATAGCCTGCTTTGATTTTCGATGGGAGTTGAACTTTGTCAAATGTCAAGAAGACAGTGCGGGTTGGGATGATGTTCGTGTCAACCCGTTTCATAACTCTATGAACAGCCGTTACGCCCTGGTCAGACAGATAGTGCTGAATTTCTTCGTCAGACAATCCATCGACGGAGCGCGTATAAACGACTCCACACAAGGAATTTAAGGTACGGTGCAGTTCCACCCGGACAGGGAAGGTGTGGAGCAGAGAAGTACGCAGCAATTTTTGTGCCTGGAGGGCACTGTGTGTTTCTAACAACAGGGTGCCATTCCGTAATCTGGAACAAGACTTTACAGGACCTGCAATTGCGTCGACACCTTTCTGAATAATGAAAGGGTTTACCGTGGAGAAGTCGTGACCTTCATCAGACCGAGAAACATTAAGGAACTGTGGCAACGATGGAAGAACTGTCTGTGGCTGAGACTCAGTGAACTTACGCTTGTGAGCAGACATAGTGGAAGGTGAGGAAACCATTGCGGAAGAATCCCCCATGATTACCGGCGTCTCCGATGGCGCGCTCCTCCCTTGTGGGGGCCCTCTCTGAGGGCACTCCCGCCTTAGGTGATTGTTCACACCTCAGGTCACACCTCCCGACAAACGGACGGAGGGACCAATCGGCACTTTTGGAAGATATCATCTCGGGTAATCACCCCTCCCTGGGCCTGGCCGTTACCAGGGGGTACGTACGTGTCCTACCTGTCTACCTGGGGCGGGGAATTACGCGTTACCCCGTCACCGGCTACGCACAAAAGGCGTGGGTCGGCCTTCAGACACGCACAGGGAGGAAGAAAGAGAAAGGGAAAGGAAAGAAGAGAGGTCTCAAACGCCGCAGCGGAGAAAAGGGTAAAGAGAAGAGGTAAGGAAAAGAGAAGGACAAAGGAAGGATGAAGACATACAAGCAGAGAAGGCGAAGAATGCGTTACATTTACGAGCGTCCGTCTCCGGACGTAGGCACAAACCATACTCCCAGATGGGGAGAAAGGGAAGGAAAGAGCCAGAGGTGAGGGGAGGAGGGGCGAAGATAGGGATGGGGAAGGTTGCGGAAAGGGAAGGTATGCAGCCCGGAAAGGAAGGAAGGCCACATTAGCTCGGGGTCCCGTGCTCGCTACGCACGTATCCACAAAAGAGTTGTGGACCCCCTGGCGGGGGGGGGGGGGGGGGGGGGGGGGGGGGGGTGCTTGTGTGACCTCGCAAGTCACCTGACCTATATCCTCTTGACGCCATTGAGCAAGATGTGAATGCATTAGATCCAGTCTTGCTAATCTCTGTGTGTTGTTGACTGC